>NC_061093.1:73139047-73159047 GCF_015104395.2 Macrobrachium nipponense
GAGTAAATAGTTCATGGGACCCACATCAGGACGGAGACTTTATTGCATAATTATCATCGCAGACGGACAGCTTGCCGGTGGATATAAGATGCAGGTTAGCTAATTGTAAGGTTACCCGGCCTTATTTATTGGTTTGTGTTTTATATTCCTCAACCATTCGAGTAAACCATAATTAATTTTTTCAATCCTGCTCATATTACTTTTTAGAACGTTTGGATTGGGCCTATTTCTTTGGCTACAGTTTTTTGCCATATTTAATTAGGGCGAAATTATCGTGGATGGGTTAAGTGATAATTGTCGTTGACTTGGTGAGATTTGTAAATTGAGTGTTTTGTGTTTTAGTTTTGAATCTTGAGACGTTTATAATTTAAGTAATAATTTTGGATGCTTTAACAAATATGGTTTACGGTTTTTGTAGTGCTTTTCTCTCGTTCTATGTGCAGGTGACGCGGAATGGTCCGTTTCTGGGTGCACTTTTTATAACATCTTAATTTGGAAGTGCAACGGATGTCTCCCTTATTGTTTTCGTTCCAATACCAAGACGAAGTGTACATTGGGGAGCTTATTTGTTGAGGTGCTGAACCGATGTATTATGAAATATAGGTTATTCTTTTATATCTCTTGCATATTTTTTACTCCTTTAGACTTCAAAAATAAGATAGTATATAAAATTCTGCGTAAATAATGATGATTATAAAATTAATAACATGAATAATGATAATATCTGTAACGAATATTTATGTGATTATTATTATTATTATTATTATTATTATTATCTATGATACCATTATCAATACTTTACATGGTCGTGTGCATAGGAAAAACAAAGTATGTTACAAAATACATTCTATTCATTGGCTAAATACTGGTCTTCATCCCCATAGGCCAAACGACCGTGTGGCAAATTTCTTGGGCAACTGAACGATACTTTACGCATCTTGAAACTCCATGGTAACAAAGGTTTTCTGTATAAGACTTCGTGCATAGTTCAAGTTAAAAGGAAACGTGAATTGCGCCATGGAACTGTACTGAGTGTTTGAAACAATACAAGAATTCCATATACTACTGTTACTAGTACTACCATCATCTGAGTCTTCATTCATAAAGTAGAATAAGGGCGGGGTTTCTAGTAAAGTACGTCGTACTACAGTATCAATGAGTGGGAGGGCCTGCCGTAATGACGCTTCACTAGCCTCTATCTACGAGCCTGCTACATTTAGCTATGTTTCCCTTTAAATTTCTTTGATTTATTTTGATCAGTGCCTTAATTATCAAGATTAGACATCACTGCACATTTTTCCCATTAGGCTGCGGCTTCAAAATACGATCCATATCTGATGCTCAGATCAGGTTTTATTGACGTAAATCTAAATTAGGCCCTGAAACGCCCAGTAAGATGCCTCGAGTTCAATGATCGCCCTGAGAAATTTCCATTTAGACTACTCTGGCGAGGCGGGGGTGGAATAATAGGTCTTGGAATTTGCGGCTTATAATTTTATTTCTTTATAAATCGATGCATTATGTACATCGAAAAGCGCATTTCTATTCAAATAATTGTGTTCTGAAATTGACCCCAAAATTTAATGTCTACAAAGAACTGAAGTTGGATTTCAGCAGACAAACTTGAATGTAACGAAGGTTGACGATGTATGATTAATCAGGACTGAATATGATCCTTACCACTGCAATTTTTATTACTTTGTTACCATACGATTTTTTAAAAATAAATTTAACAACTCATTTCACTTGTAATGTGAACTATTATATCGTATATCACTAATATATTGTCTACAGTAGTGTTTAGGAAATATGAGTATTCGCATACCAAGAACTCGACCATTCACGTCCATCGTTACAAGACAAATAGGCTTTCATTCACAGATATGGTGTGTTACCATACACCAAATTCATGAAACGTAAGGGTAGCGGGTATAAAGGAATGCTTTGAGGCAACTGTATGCGAATTGGAAACAACTACGTTACATGCAGTTTTCCTTTCTGTCGCTGGAAAACATTTTTTTTCGGTCTAACAGCGCTCGAACGTTGAAAATTCTATTAATCCACGAGGGGGAGAAGGCGGGTAGGAGAGAAGCTGGTTGGTTTGTTTCCACACTGCAGACGACAACGCAAATAACGGTGGAACACGTTTATAGTACGCCTTCACCATTACTATTCTAAACCACTCAGAATGTCTGTGATGCAACTTCAAATTATGGGGGGCTGTTTCCAACTTTCATGAACTTGTTTTAGTTATTCCTTTTATCCCAGAGAATGCTGCAGCCACTACTATTAATGATACGCATTCTATTTATACATTTATTTTTCATTTTTTTTATTCATATGTCTTTAGACAAACTATTAAATAAATGTTTTCCAACATGGCATTAGCAAAAGAGTGTCTGCTTCCCCAAAGGAATAAGGACCAAAAAGAGTTAATTTACTTTTGAAAGAAAATGTTGAAGAGAACGAGAAGATAGAAGTATGCTTCTTTGATGAGAAATATGATGCTGAGATCAGTTTTGGAAAGCAGGAGACCGAAATATAAAATAAATATAATATTAAACGCCATCACAATATTCTGAGACGAATTTAAACCAAGATATTCATACATACCATGAATATTCGACGGATGCTATAGTGTTGACAAAATCGTAAATGTGATTAAGGAAAATCTGTCGTTGGGGAGAAAAACAAACTTAATCATGAGTGAGTAGAAGTGCTTCTTTCGAGCATCGCATTTTGGTTAGTTTTTAATTTTTTTATATAAGGATCAACGAGAAAGTTAAGTATATCTAGTTTTACCAGACCACTGAACTGATTAACAGCTCTCCTAGGGCTGGCCCGAAGGATTAGATATTTTTACGTAGCTAGGAACCAATTGGTTACCTAGCAACGAGACCTACAGCTTATTGTGGGATCCGAACCACGTAATATCGGGAAATTAATTTCTATCACCAGAAATAAATTCCTCTAGTTCCACGTTGGCTTAGCCGAGAATCGAACTTCGGACCACCGGATTGGTAGCCGAGCGCAAAACTTACAAAGGAAAGTTTTGAATTTAAAGTGATAAGTGAAAAGGAGAAAAGTCTTTGCTACGGCGCGTAAAAATAGTACTATGACCTTCCCTGTGGTACTTTCGTAAACTTTCGTTTGACAGTAAACCATGTTTATATGGAAATGACAATACTAGAGAGGTGTACTCACTTGAAACGATTAGAATAACCAGGTTTTGATGATAGCTGCAACAACCTGTCGGTGGAAAAATGGTATATTAAAAGATTTTCCATTGTGCAGAAATGTTGGAAAGATACAAAATTTTATCATACCACTAAGAGTAAGCGAAGTGAACCCAAAAATAATGTCTGTTTTATCGATTCGTCTATTTTGAAGGATGGAAACTTGATAGATCTTTCCAAGGTGAGATGTGGAAAGATTTGTTTGTTTGTTTGTTTGAATGGAGTTTTTATGTTGCATGGAACCAGTGGTTACTTCCGGACCGCGTCGAGAGTGAACTTCTATCACTCGAAATACACATCTCTCACAGCTCAATGGAATGCCCGAGAATAGAACTCGCGGCCACCGGGGTGTTACACCGTACCGACTACGTCACTGAGGCGCTTATTTGGAAAGATTTGACGTAGCAATATACTCCAATGCCTTCAAAACGGAATGTGATTCCATCCTTTTGAGAAGATTTGGGAGACGCTTATACTCCGAATGCTGGTATCATCTATTTCTAATTTTGTATATTTTTTTTTCGACCTTAAATTTTCCTGTTAGCCACCTACATTAAATGCCAAAAAACAAATAACAGTGGCGTGATCGGTATGGTCTTGACCTGACACCACGGTGGCCGCGAGTTCGATTCTCGGTGTGAGATATGCGTGATAGAAGATCACTCTCGCCGTGGTTCGGAAGTCACTTCAAGCCGTTGGTCCCGTTGCTGAATAAACATTGGTTCCATTGCGCCAACGTGAAACATCTTACAAAAAAAAAAAAAAAAAAAAAAAAAAAAAAAAAAATAAGAATCCTCGCCTAGCATATTTCAATTACGAAAGAAGAATGCAACAAATATTCACACCAGGGGAATAGGCAAAAGTCGGAGAGTGAATCATCCTGAAAAAGAAATTCTATTGCCGGCTCAGAAATCAGATTTGTATTTTTACAAACTCTTGTAACGGTTGACCCTCAGAACGGATTTATTCGCTCCACACATTTTGCATCCTCGTTCCCATGGAAATTGGATAGCTGAGGGTTTTTCTATTTCTTTTACTCCGCCAAAAACCCATTCTTTTTCTAGTTTGTAGGAAGATTCGTTCCGAAGATTTAACACGTCTTTGCACTGATATCATAGCGCAACATTAGGTCTACGTGAAGAATACCTCATGGAAGATATAAAATATAAGCGTAAGATCTTGATTAGTTTCGTGTATTCAGATATCTTTAGCTGATTGTAATATAACAGACACATTATTGGTAATAATATATATATATATATATATATATATATATATATATATATATATATATATATATATATATATATATATATATATATATAATTATCACATCACCGTGATTCATACAGATCATTCGAGCTACAAAGGTCCTGTAATATCTGATTCGCTCTACCTTGGAATTGATATATTGTCATATATGTACCGGAGGGGAATTTTTAGTTGATAATAATTTCGTCCCCTCATGGGATCGAACCACCGTCCAGTGGACGGGAACGAAATCAGGATGGACAGTGACGTTATCGATAACGTCATTGGCCGTCCTGATTTCGTTCCCGTCCACTGGACGGTGGTTCGATCCCATGAGGGGACGATATTATTATCAACTAAAAATTCCCTTCGGTACATATATGAAAAATATATCAATTCCGAGGTAGGTAGAGCGAATTAGATATTAAAGGACATTTGGGCTCGAATCATATATATATTATATATATATATATATATATTATATATATATATATATATATATATATATATATATATATATATATATACACATATACATATGTGCGTGTGTGTGTGTGTGATAAGGTCATTGCAGAACGACAATGTCAATGCTGGTGGTTAGACCAGAGAGTTATTAATTATGATTGGGCTTTGTCTTCACATTCCTTCAAGTCCAGTTCATCTTAAAAAAACAATATCAAAGAACGTTCTGACAAAATAAAAAAAGATAAAAACTTATCCTAACGTCCCTGCTTCTCAATAAATAATGTAGTTTGTAAATCATGATAGGCGTTTTTTTATATATAAAGGCAATTCTCGTTTTCTTTTATTTGTTCAACAAACATATTTCCCACAACAGCTTCTCTGGAAAGTAAGGCTAACTAAAGTGAAGGGAAAATACTTTTATCGTTTCATTTATAACGAAAGCTATATTAAAAGAGAGAGAGAGAGAGAGAGAGAGAGAGAGAGAGAGAGAAAATATTATTATTTTTTGTTCTCCATCCGTATGGAATGCTCAGGCAATGTTATATGTTTTCAAAGTTTAACTGGTCCCTTCCAGTGTTGTCAGAAAGGAAGCTATACTCCCAAAACGAACTGAGAGTTCTAAAAAACTAAACTAAGGCTGATTAGAGCCCTGTAGAATGTGGCGATCGTTACTGATGGGTAAATCTCTTTCTTTACCAAAACTAATTGAATACTACTGCCATCGATATATTCTACTCATCTATCTGGTCATGTGTATAAAAATCGGAAAGTATTATTCGCACAAAACTATAAGAAAAAACAAAAGATTTATATAATACTCATCCACGAACGAACTTGCATCACTTTATCAACATTTGTCGTATATTTTCCTTCAGCAGATTATAGAAACTATATTCTCTCACAAAACTATGAAAAGGATTTATATAATAGTGCATCCATCCACGAACGAATTTGCATCACATAATCAACATTTGTCATTTAGTTTCCTTCTGCAGATTATAGAAACTACGTATATTTTCTAGAGAATATGCATCATAGTTGGCACGTTGAAAAACAGGACGAATATTTTCGTGTAAAGGTCTCTCACTGAGCCCCTTCAAGTTTCCGTCCCACTGAGTAGTCCTAACGAATTCCGGAAGTAACACCCGAGTTAAATCGGGTCACGTCGTAAAAGTAAGTATTACTAAGACTTTTTTTTTCTTGAGAACGCGATAATATTCAAACGACTCTATGAATTCTCCGCCTTTACTTTTCTGAATGGAGACAATGGGTCTAGCTCGAAGTAGGTTTGATTTCTGAATGTACCATCGCCAACGTCGTTATTGCAATTTTCAACAGCAATATTATTAAATAAAAAAAAGTACGCGTTTTATGCTTTTAGGACCAAAACTAGAAATGGAAAATCATAACCGACGAGAAAATAGGACATTAATTTTTCATGAACCGAACTCAGTTATCCTAATGGAAAGAACCTCGCAAGATGGGAAAGCAAAGACTAACTCTTTTGACGGAGAGGAATAGAGTAAAGAATTTTACAAATGAAGCACTTGGAACGGCTCATGCATAAACTATGAACGTATTAAAAATACCAGCAAAGCGTGTAAGAGGATATATGTCAATATGGTTCCCTTCAGATAACTGAACGTTCAAAAGAGCAAAATTACAATTAATGTCTTTGTACTGAGAGGATGCGAATAAAATAAGCAATTTTTTATTGGTAATATTTGTTATTTCATCGTCTTACATTCAATGAAAGTCGAGTTTACCCTAGTTATCTTAAGCAGTTTTCAATTCGCATTTGTTAACATTTAGCTTAGCTAATAATAAATGAGTTTCATATACCCTTGACGAGATCTATTAAGAATCGCTATTAAAAGAGGTAATGGATTTAATCATTACAGCACTACTAAGAAGTCGTTTCAATTTAAGCACATATTTACTAAAAGTATTCCTTATTGGTCATCTGGTATAGGATCTAGAAACTATCTTAATGCACTGCATAGCACTAGAACCGTATTAAGAATTCTTTACTCAAGGCCAGTCAAATTTTGAGTGCGCAAGAAATCATATTCACATGCACCCATTAAATGAACTGATTATAAATACCCAGTACTAATTACAACACATAATTTAAGCCCTTAATAAAGCAGAATTTATCTATGCGGAAAATGTACTATAAAGGTCACTTTTTATTCGGTAATTATAAAAGTAAAAAAACAGTTGTGCAATTTCTCGCTCGAACAAATCAAAAGCCACTAATAACCAACACTGCCTTTTCAATGCAACAGGTTAAAATTAAATCCCCTTTTTTTCACCCATAAAGCATAAATCAGCCAAATTTCCGAAACTGACAAACGAACAAACGTTTTATGAAAGGCATTTTCGAATTTGTTAATATAATAGTAAAGCCACAAAGAAATGTAAAAATAAAAGAGAAGAATATGAAAATTCGTCAGGTTTTTTCAACGAACCGTGACAGTAATAATTTGAAGAGTAATAGGTCAATTAAGAGAAATTTTAGACAATTTTTTTTTTTATATATGTTTTCAGCCCTTGTTCTAGTCCTCTTCGCATATACCTGCTCTTGGGTCTTACGTCATTCTGAAGATTTTCTGTAATGGTTCTCATGCAGTCCATGAGACGCGAGGACAAGTCTAATCTTTTGACCAGGACTTTAACAAAATGAACACTTTCAGTGGCTACTTTATGTGCAGGAGCCCGTGCCAGCCACTTTCTCCTTGTCTTTATCAGCGACGCGTAGAATGTTGAATATTCACATTACGCTTTCGTTATGAAATCTAAATCAGTTTTCCTTAAAAGAAGACAGGAAAGTAGTAGAGTTAACCGACGTCATATTGTTGCCCCCGTGCTAAACTTCACTCAGTTGGATCCTAAGGCCCATCCTCCCTATCTCCTACGAATATATAAAACGAACAAAGGACACAATAAAAAGCGTAAGAATAAAGACGAGACGAGTTTTTTGTCCCTCTCTTGAGTGACCGAGCATACTGAAAGCCTCCCGGCAGCTGGAGAAAGGAACATCTTCGCCTAAACATCTGGCTAAACAAGCAAAGTTTTCAATTTACTTTATTCAGTTTCCTTCCCAGAAGAGGCGCTGCCAAATACGTAGTTGTTGAATAAACTTTTAGAAGTGGGTGTGGTGGTTATGGACAATTCTTATTCAGATCTAAAGCCGCATTTTATGAAAGAAAAGACTAAAGGTTAATTTATTCTATTTTATTTTATTCTATTTTATTTATTCATTTATTTGTATGTTTGTTTTGGTAGTGCAATCGCGCAATTTGATATTGTTTTTGAGATATCATAATCCATGTAAGTATAACTTCGCCACATATAATCATGCTATTCCATACATATACACACATACATCATACATACATTATATACATATATATATATATATATATATATATATATCTATATATATAGGAGCATATATACACACACACATATATATGATGTATATATATCTATATTATAGATATATATATATATATGGATATATATATATATATATATATATATAGATATCTATATATATATATATGATATATATATAGGTATAATAATATATTATATGTGTGTGTGTGTGTGTGTGTGCGTGTGTGTGTGCGTCTGTATATATATATATATATATATATATATATATATATATATATATATATATATATATATATATATATATATGCATACAGCCAGGAGAAGGTTGAAATGAAATGACTTAAACCGAGCGCTTTCATGTATTTCTACACTCATCAGGGTTCAGGTACAAGTGCAAAGAAAACAAATACAGAGTCACAAGAAGACTTCGTGCAGACAAATGATGCTCTAAAAAACAAAACTACGCTAACAACTACCAGACAGTTCTAATACCTAATAGCCTACTTGTTTAAAAACCGTCGTTAAAATCTCATCAACTTTGTACCAAACCTAGGCTGATATTCAATAAATTATCACAGTCTTGTTTAATTATACATGATTCTATTAAATTTCTTTTCACCAAAATCTCTACAAAAAACATAATTTCCTTTGAGTCTGTCCAGTTAATAACATGATCACATTTATTCATATGCACAAATAATGCATGACATATTACCAGTTCTTACATTATATTTGTGCTGTTTTAATCGAACTGCCAATGTCTTTCCACTTTGTCCCACGTAAGTTTTATTACAATTTTTGCACGGAATCTTATAAATACAACCTGTTCCATTTCCAGGTGAATTTCTTATCAGCAAGTTTCTAATAGTTCTAGAGTTTTGAAGACAACATTAATACCTAGTGGTTTGACTTGTCTCGGGATGTTATTAAAGCAGGTATAAAAAGGAGGAAGCACTAAAAGGTTTTTGTTTTCGAACTTTTCAGTTTTGTCATCCATAAAACTGTTTTTTCGTGCCTTACAATAGGTGTTTTCAATAACTGTTTGGGTACCTCAAATTGCCAGCAATTTCACGTATCTTGTCAATTTCATGATCTAAAAATTCGGGGCTGCTGACCCGCAGGGCCCTTAAAAACATAGCAGAAAAAACAGCAGTCTTAGTTCTAAAAGGATGGTTTGAATAAAAATGTACATAAGAACAGATATTTGTGGGTTTCCTATAAACAGAAAAATTTGAACTTTCTATCAAATCTATGTACCAACACATCTAAAAAAATGGCAATTTTCCTTCTTCTTCCCTCTCAAGGTGAACTTTATGGAGGGCACTAGTGCATTTAGTCTACTAAGAAAGTTGTTTACGTTCTTTTTCACTGGCCATGAACAAAGATGTCATCCACATATCTTATCCATAACACACCTCTGGCAATAAATTCGGTAAATATTTTCTTTCGAAAAAAACTCCATATATAGATTGCTAAGTATAGGAGAAAGAGGATTCCCATGGCCATACCGAATTTTATGTTCATAATAATTACCATTAAAAGTAAACTTGCAACCTTTGATACACAATTTTATAAGTTCTATTAAAGTTTTGTGTGGCATTTATGAACACATGTTTTTTCATTTCATCCTCCAGAAAACTCTAACAGGTCATCTATTGGCACCTTTGTAAAAAGAGAAGTAACGTCGAAACTCACCATTATAAAGTCATAATTTGGGTTAAAATTATTAAGACGACTGATAAATCTACATTATTTTCGAGAGAACATCCCGAGACCGTCCCCACTAGTGGTGTTTAAGTAAGTTTCACAAGCCATTTTGATAGTTTATATGCAAAAGAACCAACAGAGCTTATAATAGGTCTTACTGGATTACCTTGTTTATGCGTTTTTATAGTACCATACAGATAAGGAGAAGTTGTTGGGCAAATAGTTAGAAATTTTTTGTGTACTAAATCCCTTATGGTTATACAAGAGTTTCTTAATATTCTTGTTAAAACTGAGCATTATCATTTTCTAAAGTACTGTTTCTCAGTCGAATATAGGTAGTATGATCGTCTAACAGTTCGTACATTTTTCTCTCATATTCAGTTTTATCCAATATAACCAGAGCACTTGACTTATCTGCTTTCGTGACGTGAAGAGTGTTATCTTTCTTATTTTCTTGTAAGTTTCAAAAAAAAACCTCTTTGGAATAGTAGGTGATATACCCAATCCAGCAATACCGTATATCATACCCTTGCAGATATTCAGTTTGTCAATAGGGATGTTGCTGAACTTTTCCAATTGACAGAAGGCATTACCTATTTCCAACCAGTCAATATTATTGTTAACAGCAAAAATTCAAACCATAACCCAGAGCTGAGATAGTTATGTTATCAAAAGTTTTTGTAGATAAATTACATACAAATTCAGAATTGGCATGTTTAGTCCAATTACTATGTTTTACCAAGTTATTTAGCTTTCTATCTAGCCTAATTTGCAATTTATTACACTCACATCTCATTTTATTATAACAAAAGTCATATAATACATTATTCCAATCTGTGGGGCATACATTATAAAATTGTTCTTATCATATCTGAGTTTTTTGAAACAAGCATTTACATCCAGTTTACAAATATCGATATGCTTCTTTAATATGCTTCAATTAATAACATCCCGAGACAAGTCAAACCACTAGGTATTAATGTTGTGTTCAAAACGCTAGGAACTATTAGAAACTTGCTGATAAGAAATTCACCTGGAAATGGAACAGGTTGTATTTATAAGATTCCGTGCAAAAATTGTAATAAAACTTACGTGGGACAAAGTGGAAAGACATGGCAGTTCGATTAAAACAGCACAAATATAATGTAAGAACTCTGGTAATATGTCAAATGCATTATTTGTGCATATGAATAATAGTGATCATGTATTAACTGGACAGACTCAAGGAAATTATGTTTTGTAGAGATTTGGTGAAAAGAAATTTAATAGAATCATGTATAATTAAACAAGACTGTGATAATTTATTGAATATCAGCCTATGTTTGTACAAAGTTGATGAGATTTTAACGAGGGTATTTTAAAACAAGTAGGCTATTAGTATTAGAACTGTCTGGTAGTTGTTAGCGTAGTTTGTTTTTTAGCATCATTTGTCTTGCCACGAAGTCTTCTTGTGACTCTGTATTTGTTTTCTTGGCACTTGTACCTGAACCCTGATGAGGTGTAGAAATACATGAAAGCGCTCGGTTCAAGTCATTTCATTTCACCCTTCTCCTGGCTGTATGCATATATGATCATCACACGTCTACAGTGATTGTTGCAATATATATATATATATATATATATATATATATATATATATATATATATATATATATATATATACATATACACACATATATATATATATAGATATATATATATATATATATATATATATATATATATATATATATATATATATATATATATATCTATATATCATATATATATATATAGATATATATATATATATATATATATATATATATTATATATATATATATATATATATATATATATATATATATATATATATATATATATATATATATATATATATATATATATATATATATATATATATATATATATCATATATATATATATATATAATATATATATATATATATATATATGCATGTGTATGTATGTATGTATGTATATGTATGGCATAGCATGTTTATATGTTACCGTGGCGAAGTTATACTGAAATAGATTATGATATCTCAAAAACCAATATCAAATCAGTGATTGCACTACCAAAACAAACAAACGAATAAATAAATAAATAAATAAATAAATAAATAAATAAAATAGATAACCTTTAGTAGTCTTTTCTTTCATTAAATGCTGCTTTGAGAACTGAATATATATATATATATAGATATATATATAGATATATATATATATATATATATATATATATATATGAAAACGTCGGCATATGTTTTAATAAAATGCATACGGATAGTGCCTTTCCCTGACCCGCCTTGGATTGTTCTGCGAGCTGCTGCTCCGGAATTGGAGTTATATATATATATATATATATATATATATATATATATATATATATATATATATATATATATATATATATATATATATATATATATATATATATATATATATATATATATATATATATATATATATATATATCTATATATATATATAATATATATATATATATTAACTCCAATTTCCGGAGCAAACAGCTCGATGAACAATCCAAGGCGGGTCAGGGAAAGGCATACTATCCGTATGCATTTTATTAAAATATATGCCGACGTCTCACACTCCACATAGTTGCATTTTCTAGGCTGCACAGCGAACATGGCAATCAATAAACTAATAAAATCCGAATTACATATAATTAAATTAAAACATTCAGAATGTAATTAATAAAACATTTACTTAAAGAACAAGCAAAATGGCTGGTGACAACCTACCCAGAAGGAAGTTAAAAAACACTACTGTACTCGTATAGAGTTACAACGAGAGAGAGAGAGAGAGAATAAAAAAAAACAATAACAAAACATCAGACAGAGAAAAACAGCTCAACAAGACCATCAGGTAACAACAAATTGTGTGGAAGACGTTTGTGAGTTTTTAACGGTGGTACGGTCAATTTGATAATAATGGATTCCAGTATTGTTAAATCGTGTTCTTTTTGTACCTGTCCTACCTGTTATTTGTTTTTTTCTCTCTCTCTCTATCTCTCTCTCTGTGGTAACTCTACGAGTACAGTAGTGTTTTTAACTTCCTTCCTTCTGGGTAGGTTGTCACCAGCCATTTGCTTGTTCTTTAAGTAAATGTTTTATTAATTATATTCTGAATGTTTTAATTTAATTATATGTAATTCGGATTTTATTAGTTTATTGATTGCCATGTTCGCTTGTTTGCAGCCTAGAAAATGCAACTATGTGGAGTTGTAAAACGTCGGCATATATTTTAATAAAATGCATATGGATAGTGCCTTTCCATGACCCGCCTTGGATTATATATATACATATATATATATATATATATATATATATATATATATATATATATATATATATATATATATATAACGATATATATATATATGTGTGTGTGTGTGTATATAGTATATATGATATATATATATATATATATATATATATATATATATATATCTATATATATATATATATATATATATATATATATAGATATATATATCTATATATATAGTAATATATATCATATGTGTGTGTGTGCGCGTATGTGTGTGTGTATGTGTGTGGAGGAGTGCGTGTGTGTGATATATACTATATATATATATCATATATATATCATATATATATATATATATATATATAATGTAATCTGTCTGTGTGAGAGATATAGAGAAGGAAAGTGTGCACATGTGTTCGTCTCTGTGTTTCTTATAAACAATTGAGCAAGATAGATCCAAAACTGAGTGCGGAGGATTAAACAGAGACAACGACATCTATTTGGGCCCTTTAGGTTAATTCATCCCACAGTCTCCTTATGAAATATACCTACGCGAGTGTATTCAGAAGACCTCTGAAGAGGGATCGGAGACTGATCAGTTGGTTATTATAGTGTATATTATTTTATCAATATCTAAGTATATCTGAGTTTAACCAGACCACTGAGCTGATTAGCAGCTCTCCTAGGGCTAGGAATCAATTGGTTACCTAGCAACAGGATCTACAGCTTATTGGGGAATCCGAATCACATTATATGAAGAAACTAGTTTTTAATCACCAGAAACAAACTGCTCTCATTCCACGTTGGCAGAGAGGGGAATCAAAATCCGTATACCGAATCGGTAGGCGAGCACGTAAACCACTCGTAAAACATATTATATATTACATTTCCATAATTACCAGAGAATGATCTCTGAGCGCAGAGGCGATGAAAACCAGAATTTTATCAAAGGTAATGGAATCCGAGCTATGTGGACAGATGTCTTTGATCTCTTATCCCCATTCAATTCTGACCCGAGCAAAAGTTTCTCCATTTGCATTAAATTTTTTTCCTTTTTTTTTTCCTTTTTTTTTTTTTTTTTTGTACTCGCTTCACTTTCCACTTTACAATTTAGAATGGTCGATAGATTTGTTTGTGCCGAGCGGTGGTCTGCTGTTTCTTTTATTCGGTTTATTCAATGCGAGGTTGAAATACCAGACTGGAAAGGATAAAGTTTGAATTATACTCTACAACGGAGTACGATATGGCAGATTATATATATATATATATATATAATATATATATATATATATATATATATATATATATATATAATCTGGCATTTCGTACACTTTTGTAGAGTAATATCATTTTTCCATTGCTCAATCTGAATTAAGCAATGTGTGTGTGTGTGCGTTTAAAATACTCTGTGTACTTCCTCCATGCATATCTGAATGTTATTAATATGGGTGACAACTTTAGATTAATATCTGATTTTAATAATTTTCAGGGTATGTAAAATGATAAAAATCCTACACTGATAAGTGAAACTAATTTAGTTTTGCTCGTTTCAGTTTAACTCTTTTAATTCAAGACTTTTCTACTTTAACATTTCAAGTTCTGTGTGAGTGTACTACCTTGCCTGAATGGAACCTGATGGTATACATTCGCGCACGTTTTGGTCATATTTTCGCCATTGTAGTTTCTGCCCAAGCTGTTTCAAGTGGAAAGTTTCCCAAAATCCACAACTTTTTATCCCTCCTCGTTAAAAGAGGTCCTTTCTTCTGTATGCCCGAGACTTTGCCCATGAATGTTAATGAGTATAGATTGTAGAAGCTGCACTTTACGTCACACCCAGACATGACAGCCATGCATATTTGTCATATTATAAATTCTGGTTACTTTTTCATTTTCTATTTTTAGCTCTGGTAATACAAGTATATAGCGTTAATATGATATTTGACAACAACAGTTACTGCTACTAATACTGCTACTACTACGATAAATAGCAATTAAAATATATATATACATCCTCCTAAGTTACCGTAAGCTATGCCTGCCCCATAATCCTTACTATAAATTTCAAAAACTCAAAATTGCTGAAGTCACTTATGTATTATCAGATTACCTAAATGAGTCATAATTAAACCCCTACTTAGGGACATCACTTTCCTCAACCAGGTTATTACTCCGAAAGTCCTACGTATTGCTCCTTAGAGCATAAACTTGGGTTTCCTGTCACGTGGAATTTCGGTGTGAGACTTTTACTCAGTTTAAGTTATGTGGTTGAGTGATCGTGTACCCTGTTAAGAAATAGCCGCATTAAAAGTAGATTTAACTTTGTTTACATCGCACTTATATGTCAGTTAGTTGACCTTATGCTAAATGGCTTACCATCTTCGTTCGTGAATTATATTAAAAATGGTGGAAAAAAGAATTTATTGAATTCAGTTACGCTGTGTTCAGAAGTCATTTGAATTTAACCATGTAAGTATTTTATATAGTGTTCGATAGTGTTTCTCTTTGAAATATAATGATAAGATTATTTCCCAGAAAGTGTTTGGAGCCTACAAATAATTCTTTACTCCGACTGAGACAAATTCTGATTACGGCAAAATCTGAGGGACGTAAAAGAAGAATAAGAATTAATTGTATATATCATGTAGTCCTTAAAAACAATATAGCCTTTAGAAATACAGAAATGTTAATACAGACTATGTTAAACATTAAGGTTTTTCCTTCGCTGATTATACTGTTATTTAAACAGCAATACAATCCCTTGCTCAAATATATCAGAAGCCACTAATTAGTGGAACTCTTTCAGTTCAAGGGGTTAATTAATTTCCCTGTTTCGCTCAATAAAAGCGAAACTCATCCACGTTTTTACAATTATAAATTAAACGATATATTTTACAGGAGTGTTTGTTTTTGAATTAAGATCATTTATCAGTGATAAGAACAATATCGTAAAATGGAAAATAATACGATAAAGGATCATTGGCATTCAAGTTTGAAATAAAATAGATTAATCCCTATCCCCTGAATCCCGAAAAAAAAAATTCTAAATACTTACCTTCAACAAGTATTTATGAAATAGTTTGTAGCTTGATATAAAACGTTATCTGATGAAAGATTAAGTCTCACTTGAATCCTTCAAGTAAAATTCTTTTTATTCTACACTTTTAGAGAGAGTTCGTGATGCGACGTAAGAGGTTAATTGAATCTTCTAAGTTTAATTCTGTGAAAATCATAGATAACCAAGTCTGAAGGTATAACTAGATTCCTAAACAAATTGGAAAACAAATAGATTCATTTCAAATAGGAAATTGGTGTTCTCAAGATTTGCCATAGAATGACAGAATAAAATGAAATGCTTTCACGTACTCAGGACAAAGAAAAAAATAACTAACAGAGATCTAGGTACTTGACGTCTAGAGAGAGAGAGAGAGAGAGAGAGAGAGAGAGAGAAGAGAGAGAGAGAGAGAGAGAGAGGTCAATACCTTGTTGGGATTGTTCCTGTCCAACGACAATTTCCCGAGTTCATAAAAGACCCAGATTGCAGAAAATGGTATACGAACTTCAAGCTGTATTATTGCAGTATACTCAGTTTATATACTACGAACAACTTTATGCACGGGCTTTTGTTATTATATATATATATATATATATATATATATATATATATATATATATATATATATATATACATATACATATATGATATATATATATATATACACACATATATATATATATATATATATATATATATATATAGTGTGTGTGTGTGTGTGTGTGTGTGTGTGTGTGTGTGTGTGTATTCCAAAAGCCCTTGCATAAAGCGGTTCCTTGTATGTCTGAAATACACTATAAACAGCTTGAAATTTGTATACTATTTTTTGCATTCTGAGTCCCTGATAAACTCGGGGAATTATCGCTGGACAGGAACAATCCCGACATTGTCTTCAGGGCAATAATTGCTTAATATGAAACATCAAATTCTGCGAGTATTCCTGCAAGGTATTGACCTCTCTCTCTCTCTCTCTCTCTCTCTCTCTCGTCTTTCTCTCTCTCTCTCTTCTCCCTCTCTCGATCTCTCTCTTTTGACGTGAAGTACCTATAACTCTGTAAGTTATTTTTTTCCTTGGTCCTGAGTATGTGAAAGCTTTTTATTTTATTTTGTCATTCTATGGCAAATCTTGAGAACAACAATTCCCTATTTGAAATGAGTCGATTTGTTTTCCAATTTGTTTAACACATGTATACACACACATACACGCATATATGTATATATATATATATATATATATATCTATATATATATAATATATATATACACACATAATACATATAGTATATATGTATGTGTTATGTTTACCTGTGCATGAGTAACATAATACCCATCAGGTGTTGGGGCCAGAGAGAGAGAGAGAGAGTGACAGACAGAGAGAGAGAGAGAGAGAGAGAGAGAGAGAGAGAGAGAGAGACCTTACAGACCTTGCAGCTCGTTAGGATTGCCCCAGGTTACCTCAGTGTGAGGCACCACTAATGTCTACCAGAGAATTCTTAATGAATCTTCCGGTATATTTTGCATCTTCCAATCTTGGATGGTCTGAGATGCAGAGAGAGAGAGAGAGAGAGAGAGAGAGAGAGAGAGAGAGAGAGAGAGAGAGAGAGAGAATTTTCTCTCGCTATGCAACAATATTTTGAAGTTTACAGAATTGTTTGTTTTGCCTTCATTCTTACGAATTTGGCAACAGAAAATGCCGATCTTGTGAGCAATGCTCTCCTCGTTGTCAATTAATTTATACATTCGTCATGTCGATTATTGAATAATTCTGTGTGTATTTGAGTTGTTTATAGGAAAACTTAAAATTTTAGATTTTTCACGAGAACCTTTGGTTTTAAATTTTTTTTCTATATCGAAGGCAATAATAATGATATGAGAGCAATCAGTGATTTTTTTATTTAGTTATAATAAGAAGGAATGAAAAATGTAAATTCTTACTTGAAAGAAGATGATGTTACCGAACGTTTTCGTATCAATGTGCATAACAGCAATTTTTTGCCGTCAGTGTAGGATGAGAATGAATGGTAGGTAGTTTTCATACTGAAATTGGAGCCACATCTACCCTATGCCTTGATGATACCCAAGCCCTTCAGAAAAATGGAAATTGTACCCATAATCTTGGGAACAGTAGGCAAGACCCCAGGATCCTTGAAAAGGAACCTGGAAGACCTAGATGCTGAAGTAGCTCCAGGACTCATGCGGAAGAGTTTGCTATTAGATACATCGCACTTAGTGAGAAAAGTGATGGACTCCAAAGGAGGCAGGATGCAACCGGAACCCCACACTATAAATAAATAAAAAAATAACAATGCAGATTTAGATGTTTAAATTCCTTTTTTTTATTTCATGGTATGTAACTCGTATCTTTCAGACGCCTCTTGACTGAGTTCCCACGCCAGTGGTAAAAACTTATGAGGCAACACGACGGCTGAAATAAAAATGAGTAACTCGTTTAGCGGCAATAAACGTTTTTACTTTAATTTCTGTCAGCCCACTGGAATAAAAACGAGAGTTATGTTGTTTATAGAAAATACTATACTATTTTTATAAACATTTGAACACTTGTAAATGCTTTGCCAATAGAAATTCACAGCACAACGCCAATAGATTCATGAATTACAAAAACATACCGTATGAAAAAAAAAAAAATACTTGGTAGTTGAATTTACTGCAAATGTTGAAATGCTATAGGAGCAACGTATATCGTAAACCTTTAATGGAAATGGACGCTGAAACGAGAATACATTATAGGCCGATGGCAAATGAATATTTGCTGACCTGGAAAGACGAAGAGGATTATGCATAGCATCCTATGAGTCTGTTTTCCATTTACTGATTTTAGGAACATACCACCTCCAATATTTGTCCCGCTTCCACTATCTCCATTAATTTTTAATGTTTTATTGCTTCTTACTCTTCTCTTACTACGTAGGCAGTTCAGCAGAATCAACTATTATCTTTCCTTTACCTGTGTCCAGCATCCACACTTCGTTTCCTTGAAGATCAGCTGTTTCAATAAACCCTTTATGAATGAAAGTTTATACACATATATATTATAATTCATTTACTTATATATATATATATATATATAGGTAGATAGATAGAAAAGAACAGAGCGAGAGAGAGAGAGAGAGAGAGAGAGAGAGAGAGATTTGAAGGTTTTAAAGAAATATGCAATTCCTACAAGAACTGAACCGACATCGAACTGTGGGAACAAACTGAACATCATCGCACCTTCCTAACCTTCTAAGTAAGCTGAAAAAATAACAAGAATTCTGAATGAAATATATATAAATATCAAGAAAACCTCCTTGAATGCAAAATGAAAGACATTCCCATGCTGCTATGAGAACAACAGACTTAGCTGAGATGGTTCTCAGATCTCAAGTAATTCCGTCTAATTGCAGAAACTGTTCCCAGATTTAGCTCGGGTACATATCTCTTGAGACCAGGGGATGGTTGCAATATGAATCCCGTGTGTGTAAAGTGCAAATCTTTAAAAAAAAGAAAAATCATAATCATACAGAAAAAATCTACAAACACATTCATACATATATATATACACATACACGCACACAAACACACACACACAC
>NC_061093.1:73171547-73184047 GCF_015104395.2 Macrobrachium nipponense
GAGAGACCTTACCTTACCTTACAGACCTTACATCTTGTTCGGGTTGCCCCAGGTCCCTCAGTGTGAGGCACCTCTAATGTCTACCAGAGAGTTGCTAGTACATCTTCCGGTATATTTTGCATCTGCCAATCTTGGATGGTCTGGGATGCAGTTTAGATATTTGTCGAGCTTATTCTTAAACACATCTACGCTCAGTCCTGATATATTCCTCAGATGAGCTGGCAACGCATTGAATAGACGCTGCATTATCGATGCTGGTGCGTAGTGGATTAATGTCCTGTGTGCTTTCCTTATTTTTCCTGGTATAGTTTTGGGCACTATTAATCTACCTCTGCTTGCTCTTTCTGATATTTTTAGTTCCATGATATTTTCTGCTATTCCTTCTATCTGTTTCCATGCCTGAATTATCATGTAGCGTTCTCTTCTCCTTTATAGACTATATAATTTTAAGGATTGTAGTCTTTCCCAGTAGTCAAGGTCTTTAACTTCTTCTATTCTAGCTGTAAAGGACCTTTGTACACTCTCTATTTGTGCAATATCCGTTTGATAGTGTGGGTACCATATCATATTGCAATATTCAAGTGGACTACGAACATATGTTTTATAAAGCATAATCATGTGTTCAGCTGTTCTTGTTTTGAAGTGCCGTAACAACATTCCCATTTTTGCTTTACATTTTGCCAACAGAATTGCTATTTGATCATTGCATAACATGTTCCTATTCATCATCACACCAAGGTCTTTAACTGCTTCCTTATTTGTGATTGTCTCATTATTAGGTCCCCTATATGCATATAGCTTTCTTTCTCTGTCTCCATAATTTATTGATTCAAATTTATCAGAGTTAAAAACCATCCTATTTACCTCTGCCCAATCATATACTTTGTTAAGGTCTCTTTGTAGAGCGATCCTATCTTCATCACAAGTAATTTCTCTACTTATTCTTGTGTCATCTGCGAAACTACTCACTACCGAATCCTTAACATTACTGTCTATGTCTTCAATCATAATAACAAACAGTATTGCAGCTAACACCGTACCTTGCGGCACACCGGATATCACCGTAGCTTCATCCGATTTCTCGTCGTTTGCAATAACTATCTGTTTTCTGTTGTGTAAAACTTCTTTTAACCATCTTCCTACTTTATCCACGATATTGTGTTTTCTAATTTTCTTCGCTAATATATTATGGTCTACTTTGTCAAAAGCTTTTGCAAAGTCTAAATAAACCACATCTGTTTCATTTCCGCTTTTCATATTTTTGAATATGTTCTCACGGTGGACTAACAGTTGTGTTTGTGTTCTTTTTCCGGGTACGAAACCATGTTGTCCTTTATTAAACAAATTATTTTTTATTAAATGTTTCATAATATTTTTCTTCATTACCCTTTCATACACTTTCATAATATGTGATGTTAGACTCACAGGCCTATAATCACTTGCCTCTAGTCTTGATCCACTTTTGAAAGTAGGGGTAATATATGCTAATTTGTGCTCATCATAAATCTTGCCTGTATCTACACTTTGTCTTAATAATATTGCAAGTGGCTTTGCGATAGAATGAACTACTTTCTTTAACAAAATAGCAGACACTCCATCAGGCCCTGCAGCAGCTCCATTTTTTTAATTCATTAATAGCCTGCACAATATCAGCTTCATTAATATCTATGTCAGCTAAATATTCACTATTTTCATCCCTTACTTCTATATCATTATCTTCATTATCTATTCTAGGGGTGAATTCTCGCTTATATCGTTCTGCCAATATGTTGCAAATTTCTTTTTTCATTTCGTTAATCTCCCTTCAAATTCTTAGAGGGCCCTATTTTCTATTCTTCTTTTATTCATCTTCTTCGCATATGAGTATAATAGTTTGGCGTTTTGCTTGATATTTATCAGGGTTTTTTCTTCCAAGTCCCGTTTTTCATTTTCTTTTGATTGTATATAATCTTTTGTTCTGCATTTTCTATCTTACTTTTTAGTTCTATAACTTTCCATGCATTTTTTCTTTTGCAAGACCTTTTTTTCCACTTTCTGATTTTCTGGAACAAGATCCTTCTGTCTCTTGGTATGCATGACTGATGTTTACTTTTCTTCTTCGGTATATATTTATCCACTATTTTCTCTAATATATAATATCTCCGTATTTACCTTTATGTCATCACTTACGAAAATGTTATCCCAAGCTTTGTTTAATTCTTCATTTATTCTGACCATTTTTATTTTTACTGTAGAAGTTGTATTTTTCCATATCCTTCCCACTTTTTCATTTCTTGCTTATCTCTGTTTTCACTTGCTTTGGAATGGACATTATGGTCTGAAATACTCGCATTATAAACTATTATTTCTTTAACATAATTCATCTCGTTCACAAATACTAGGTCTAAAGTATTTTCCTTTCTTGTTGGCAGGTGATTTATTTGTTGAATGTTGTATTCTAGTAGCATATCTAATAGCTTTTCGAATTGCCTCTTATCTTCTGCACTACTATTACTCTCTTTTTTATATGTATAAGTACATCCACAATCTCCTATTCGTTCTTTCCAGTCTACGAAAGGAAAGTTGAAGTCTCCAGATAGGAGAATAGTCCAGTCCTTGTGATTTCTACATATATCATCCAATTTTTCTATTATTAAGTCAAACTCTTTAGTATTAGGAGGTCTATATATTACTATGTTCATTAATTTTTCAGATTCAAATTCTACCGCTTTTAGTTCACATTCTGAGTTACTATATTTCTCATATATTTTTCCTTGTTTTTTTGTCTTTCCCATATATTGCGGTTCCCCCTTGATTCCTATTTTTTCTATCTGATCTATAAGTTTAGAACCCTTTTATTTGATCATCATTCCCAGTCTCTTGGGAATACCAGGTTTCACTTATATTCATTTATATCTATTTTCTTTTCAATTGGGTTAGTTCTTCTAAGTACTCTATTTTTTTCTTTTTTTTTTGAGTTACTCGTAACTAAACCCTGCGCATTCATCACTATGATGGTTTGCGTGTTTTCTCCTTCATTTAATATTGGTAATAATAAGGATTTTCCCATATCTCTTTCCTGTTTTGGTATGTTGTTCTTTTTTTCATTTCCAGAAATTCTGACATTAAAAAATCCAACTTTTCCATAATATTTGTTCTTCCTTCATCATAATTATTCATTTTGTGTCTGAATCTGCAATTTTCTCCATATCTGCAATATCCTCTTGCATAATAAAAACAGTTATTATCTCTTGAGTAGAATCTTGGAGCTGATGCATTGAAATTTTTTGCTGACACCTCTGCATATCTCGTTGATGGCTTGCTTTTTTCTTTTACCTGATATTCTTCATTCCTCTCTTTATTTGTTTCTTTCTTATTTTGGATTTGATTACTTGATTGGTTATTTATTTGATTATTTTTCATGGCTACAGGGTGCATATATTTACATTTTTTGTCGAACTTACATCCTTTTCCTTCTTTTAGGTTTTTGCATATTTTTGGATGTAGATCTCTACAATCATCCTCATAGCCATCTAGGTATGCACATTTACCATATATTTCATAGTTGTGACATACCTTAGGATGTTTGTAGTAACATTTTTCTCCAAATCTGCAATTCCCTCTTTTCAAAAGGTTGCAGACTTTGTCTTTTTTGTATATTTTTTCCTCTTTCCCGTCATTGTGTAGATCTGGGTAGAGCCTCTTCGGCATTTTCTTTTGTGTTGTCATATCGTAATTTATTTCTTCGTAGGTATGCTGCTTTATAGCAGAGAGAGAGAGAGAATGTCGGAGTGTGAATAATAACAATAATGATGGTTATAATATTAATAACAAGAATAATGATAATATCTATACGAATATTTATGTGATTGTTATAATTGTGATCAATAATATCATTATCAATACTTCACATGGCCGTGTGAATAGGAAAAACAAAGTATGTTACAAAATGCATTCTATTCATTGGATAAATACTGGTCTTCATCCACACAGGCCAAACGACCCTGTGGCAAATTTCTTGGGCACCTGAACGATACTTTACGCATCTTGAAACTCCATGGTAACAAAGGTTTTCTGTGTAAGACTTCTTGCATATTTCAAGTTAAAAGGAAACGTGAATTGCGCCATGGAACTGTATTGAGTGTTTGAAATAATACAAGAATTCCATATACTACTATTACTAGTACTACCATCACCTGAGTCTTCATTCATAAAGTAGTATAGGGGCGGGGTTTCTAGTAAAGTACGTCGTACTACAGTATCAATGAGTGGGAGGGCCTGCAGTAATGACGCTTCACTAGCCTCTATCTACGAGCCTGCTACATTTAGCTAAGTTTCCTTTTAAATTTCTTTGAT
Organism: Macrobrachium nipponense; assembly: GCF_015104395.2. Taxonomy (NCBI): domain Eukaryota; kingdom Metazoa; phylum Arthropoda; class Malacostraca; order Decapoda; family Palaemonidae; genus Macrobrachium; species Macrobrachium nipponense. The sequence goes on from NC_061093.1 coordinate 73,175,883, forward strand.
TTACTTTAATCAGTGCCGTAATTATCAACATTAGTCATCACTGCACATTTTTGCCAGTTAGGCTGCGGCTTCAAATAGCTATTTCCAAAATACGATCCATATCCGATGCTCAGGTCAGGGTTTATTGACGAAAATCTAAATTAGGCCCGACCGTTTTTCGCACAGTTCGATTTGAATACAATTATGTATGAATTTTTTTTTTGTCGCTACCATATATCGCATTATTTATATATGATAATGATTTTTTTTTCATTCCTGATGGCTGCATAGTAAACTTTAGGCAATGAAAAAAAAGTAGCCAAAAATGAACTCTTAATCTTGAAAACTAAGCGCGCTGTGATTTTTTGAGAAAAATTTTTTTTCCGCTTCCACGCTCACTCCAAACCCGCCTCAGCATACGGGAGACATTTTGGTTTTTAGGGCTAAGGCGTAAGAGGGTTAAGCGATAATAGAATTGCCGATCGACAGACGCGAACCATCGACCTCTAAATCCCAGGACTGGCAGTGAATCCCCAAACAACCCCGCCACCGCAAAAGAACCGAGAACGAGATGGGTTGTATGCAGTCTCCAAAACAAAAAATACCTACGCGCGGCAGGTATTTCAGGTGGGAGGCGGCATATACTTATATCTCTTTCGGTGGCGGGGTTGTTTGGGGCTTCACTGCCAGTCCTGGGATTGAGAGGTCGATGGTTCGCGTCTGTCGATCGGCAATTCTATTATCGCTTAATAAATTCCCCCTCGGTTAAACATATATGAAAATATATTAATTCCTAGGTAGAGCGAATTAGATATTAAAGGACATTTGTAGTTCATATATGTATATGAATCACGGTAATATGATAGACATATATATATATATATATATATATATATATATATATATATATATATATATATATATATATATATATATGATATATATGTGTGTGTGTGTGTGTGTGTGTGTGTGTGTGTGTGTGTGTGGGTATGTGTGTAATCTGTCTGTGTGAGAGATATAGAGAAGGAAAGAGGGTACATGTGTTCGTTTCTCTATTTTTTTTTTATAAACAATTAAGCAAGATAGATACAAAACTGAGTAGGGAGGATTGAACAGAGACAACGACATCTATGTTGAGCCCTTTAGGTTAATTCATCCCGCAGTCTCCTTATGAAATATACCTACGCGAGTGTATTCAGAAGACCTCTGAAGAGGGATCGGAGACTGATGAGTTAGTTATTATAGTGTATATTATTTCATCAATATCTAAGTATATCTGAGTTTAACCAGACCACTGAGCTGATTAGCAGCTCTCCTAGGGCTAGGAATTAATTGGTTACCTAGCAACAGGATCTACAGCTTATTGTGGAATCCGAACCGCATTATATGAAGAAACTAATTTTTAATCACCAGAAACAAACTCCTCTCATTCCACGTTGGCAGAGAGGGGAATCAAACTCCGGAATACCGAATCGGTAGGCGAGCACTTAAACCACTCGTCAAAACATATTATATATTACATTTCCATAATTACCAGAGAATGATCTCTGAGCGCAGAGGGGAATGAAAACCATAATTTTATCATAGGTAATGGAATCCGAGCTCTATGTGGACAGATGTCTTTGATCTCATATCCCCATTCAATTCTGACCGAGCAAAAGTTTCTCCATTTGCATTAAATTTTTTCTTTCTTTTTTTTGTACTCGCTTCACTTTACGCTTTACAGTTTAGATATGGTCGATAGATTTGTTTGTGCCGAGCGGTGGTCTGCTGTTTCTTTTATTCGGTTATTCAATGCGAGGTTGAAATACCAGACTGGAAAGGATAAAGTTTGAATTATTGCTCTACAACGGAAGTACGAAATGGCAGATTATATATATATATATATATATATATATATATATATATATATATATATATATATATATATATATATATATATATTTATATATGTATATATAATCTGGCATTTCGTACACTTTTGTAGAGTAATATCATTTTTCCATTGCTTAATCCGAATTAGGCAATGTGTATGTGTTTGTATGTGTGTGCGTGCGTTTAAAATACTCTGTGTACTTCCTCCATGCATATCTGAATGTTATTAATATGGGTGACAACTTTAGATTAATATCTGATTTTAATCATTTTCAGGGTATGCAAAATGATAAAAATCATAAACTAATAAGTGAGACTACTTCAGTTTTCCTCGTTTCGGTTTAACTCTTTTAATTCTAGACTTTAACATTTCAAGTTCCGTGTGAATGTACTACCTTGCCTGAATGGAACCTGATGGTATACATTCACGCACGTTCTGGTCATATTTTTGCCATTATGGTTTCTGCCCAAGCTGTTTCAAGTGCAAAGTTATCAAAAATTTACAACTTTTTATCAATCTTCGTTAAAAGAGGTCCTTTCTTTTGTATGTCCGAGACTTTGCCCATGAATGTTAATGAGTATGGATAGTAGAAGCTGTACTATACGTCACACATAGACATGACAGCCATGAATATTTGTCATATTATAAATCCCGGTAACTTTTTCATTTTCTATTTTTAGCTCTGGTGATACAAGTATATAACGTTAATATATTATTTGACAACAACAATTACTGCTACTAATACTGCTACTACTACGATAAATAGCAATTAAAATATATATACATCCTCCTAAGTTACCGTAAGCTATGCCTGCTCCATAATCCTTACTATAAATTTCAAAAACTTAAAATTGCTGAAGTCACTTATATATTATCAGATTAACTAAATGAGTCATAATTAACCCCCTACTTAGGAACATCACTTTGTTCAACCAGGTTATTACTCCAACAGTCCTAAGGATTGCTCCCTCGAGCATAAACTTGGGTTTCCCGTCACGTGAAATTTCGGTGTGAGACTTTTACTCAGTTTAAGTTATGTGGTTGAGTGATTGTGTACCCTGTTAAGAAAAAGCCGCATTAAAAGTGGATTTAACCTTGCTTCCATCTCACTTATATGTCAGTTAGTTGACCTTATGCTAAATGGCTTACCATCTTCGTTCGTGAATTATATTAAAAATGGTTGAAAAAGGAATTTAATGAATTCAGTTACGCTGTGTTCAGAAGTCATTTGAATTTAACCACGTTTTTATTTTATATAGTGTTCGATACTGTTTTCATTTGAAATCTGATAATAAGATTATTTCCCAGAAAGTGTTTGGAGCCTACAAATAATTCTTTACTCCAACTGAATCAAATTCTGATTACAGCAAAATCTGAGAGCCGTACAAAAAGAATAAGAATTAATTGTATATATCATGTAGTCTTTAAAAACAATATAGCCTTTAAAAATACAAAAATGTTAATACAGAAATGTTACAGATTAAGGTTTTTCCTTCGCTGATTATACGGTTATTTAAACAGCAATGCAATCCCTTGCTCAAATACATCAGAAGCCACTAATTAGTGGAACTCTTTCAGTTCAAGGGGTAAATTAATTTCCCTGTTTCGCTCACTAAAAGCGAGACTCATCCACTTTTTTTACAATAATAAATCAAACCGTATATTTTACAGGGGTGTTTGTTTTTAAATTAAGATCATTTATCAGTGATAAGACCGATATCGTAAAATGGAAAATAATACGATAAAGGATCATTGGCATTCAAGTTTGAAATAAAATAGATTATATCCCTGTTACCCGAAAAAAAAACATTTTTCTAAATACTTATGAAATAGGTTGTAGCTTGATACAAAACGTTATCTGATGAAAGATTAAGTCTCACTTGAATCCTTCAAGTGAAATTCTTTTTATTCTACACTTTTAGAGAGAGTTCGTGATGCGACGTAAGAGGCTAATTGAATCTTCTAAGTTTAATTCTGTGAAATTCATAGATAACCAAGTTTGAAAGTACAGTTAGATTCCTGAACAAATTGGAAAACAAATCGATTCATTTCAAATAGGAAATTGGTGTTCTCAAGATTTGCCATAGAATGACAAAATAAAATGAAATGCTTTCACATACTCAGGACAAAGGAAAAAAATAACTAACAGAGATCTAGGTACTTCACGTCTAGAGAGAGAGAGAGAGAGAGAGAGAGAGAGAGGTAGATACCCTGCAGGAATACTTCCAGCATTTGATGTTCCATAATAATCAGTTACTGCCCTGAAGACATTGTTGGGGTTGTCCCTGTCCAGCGATAATTCCCCGAGTTTATCAAAGACTCAGAAGGCAAAATATGGTATACAAATTTCAAGCTTTATTATTGCAGTATACTCGATATATACGAACAACTTTATGCACGGGCTTTTGTATTATATATATATATATATATATATATATATATATATATATATATATATATATATATATATATATATATATATATATATATATATATATCTTACGAGACCAGAGTCTCGTTTCACATTTGGTAAGCGTTAAGCCATAAGCGGCTGGCACTGGCAATACCTTGTCTGGTAACACATTTTGCTCCCCTCTCTCTCTCTCTCTCAGATGCTGACAATAACCCCCTCTCTCTCTCTCGTCTGACAAGTGCTCTTTCTCTCTCTCTCTCTCTCTCTCTCTCTCTCTCTCTCTCTCTCTCGACAACCTCCACTCCATTTCATTAGGTCATCAAATCAGAGTCGGAACTACAAAAATAGACATTTATTCAAAGCAAAGTGATAAACACAGTAACTCTTACCCATCTCCAGCTAGAATCTCCAAGCACTTAATAAAGAAACATTGCAGAGCTATCCGCTCTTTCTCTCCAAGGCAACTGTCTCCATTGTTCTGGCTAGTTACCTGCCATTCCGAACGAAAGAGGCGCACTCGTACAGACAAACTGACAACCTTCGTCCACACCCTCATAACTGGTTGCAGCTAGTTTTCAAAGGCACCTATGCGATCGCTTGTAGCAACAGGACATACACAGATCTGTACATACAGCAAAAAGACACATCAGCATTCCCAAAGCTCGTCACTCGGACTCTCTGTCTCCATGGGAAGTTAAAAATTATGAGTCTGTACATTCCCCCTTTTTACAGATTAGCTCGGCCCCCATCCTGGCTAGCCCCTGCCTAGCCATAGGCCACATAAAACAGTTCAATATATAAAAAAAAACACATTGGCCGGCTCAAAACTCAAAATATAGTAATAACCACACATCTCTAGCAGCACCACATAATGTCTATCACGCTTCATCTTCAAAAACCTCATGCCAGGACTATAATAACAATTGGGTGTAGAAACTTTTCCTCCATCTTGGATCTCCTTCTTTGTCTGCAACTGCACAGACTCGTAGAAACACACTGTAGGAAGGCGAAACATCTCCCAGTGGAAGACATCCAATGGCTTCTGTAGACCCAAAAGCGCTGTAGAACTCTGTAGACTTGTAGAAACTCTCTTAAGTGGGCATACATCAGCAACATCTCTGCAACGGCTGGTGGGCGTCTTGCTAGCGTCGGGGAACGACGATTATGATGTGTTTGAGTATGTCAGTTAAGTCATCGGTCAATCAAAAAAGAATTAACCCCAGACATATTTCTATCAAATAATGACCTAAAAAAATCCCCCAAAAAATTAACTGAACGTCTCCCAATTAACCCCATTTAATATGACCACTGAACTAATTTCTAACATCAACTTGTGAAGGAACTCCATATGACCACTAAATCATAAGTCATTATCACAACCCCACGAAGAAAAAAAATATCAAGTTCTCTAACTTAATTCTCCAAATTCACACACTAACACACACCCCAGAACTCAGACTCACAGAATCTCCACGGACTTCTGTCATCGCATTTCAAACTCGCAAATTCTCACAAGTAAAAAAAAAGAAAAAAGTAATGAGCCCATGACAAACACATAACAAGCCCAGCCCCAAAATTATCACTGAAAAACGTTCTCTCAAGCTCTGATATTTCAACAACCCACAAAATCAGTAAAAACTCTCCAATGTCTAACAGCAAAAACCCCTTACTGCTCATATAATTAATTTGAAAACGCCCATTTATGCAATTCACAAACCCCGACAAATTATATCTCCCGTAGGAAAAGGAAAAAAAGAAAAAAAAAATAACAACAATAAGTGAACTTACCCCATCACAAAGCACATAAAATATGCATGATATACATAACCCCCTGTTTTCCCCATAAATGCCATATGTATAGTTATGGAATTTTGCCATCGCAACTTTTCCAGCTATCGGACACGGCCGGAAAGCAACCCCTTACACGTGCATTTTCATGAAATGCTATGGTCAACATTTCCAGATATTGCAAAAACTCTAAGCAACCACCACTAGAGGAAAAGAGTCAGCAACCGGACTCATCCCAGTATTATCAGCAAAAATCTTCCTGTGAACACGTCAGGTGCTTGAACAGCAGCATAAAAATGTCTAGTCAGACTTCCAACTTCAGAAACCCATGATTCTAAAAAAAAAAAGTTCCATACTGAAATCACATCAGCACATTTCACAGAATTATCTCCAGGATATGACTAAGGTGCTCAAAAATTGTCTCAGAGACATAACTCTCACAAATGATACTGCCCAATTATATAAAAAATAATTATCACCTATTTGGGATAAAAAAAACTACTGTAAACTCCCAATTCAGCAATTGAGCAATTATAGGTTGCCAAAAAAAAACTCACTGGTGAACATAAAAAATGCAACATCTCCATAGGGACTCATAAGACTGCAATGCCTTAATGCCACTCGCTTCCAATTAGTCACAAAACCAAAAAGAACCACAGAACCCCTCTCTTGGTTCATAAAACTCCAGAAAAAAAATCATGACCACAAAAAAAAGAGTCACCACCAAAGATTAATAATAACATATTAATAACATATTAATAATAACACCACTCCGGTTATAAAAATATTTCCTCCATTTAATTAATAACCACACCACACCATATTCCCTCTATCTTTATCAATAACCACGTGTTAATAAAACCACCATTCCAGCAATAAAAAATATTCACCTCTATTTCACCAATAACTCCATGTGGAATAAAACAAGTCTCCAAAAAATATTAAATCTCCAAGCAGGATAACAAAAAATTAAACTCCATCTCCAAAAAAATGCACTCAAAGCATCTAGCTGATACACTCAAAAATATTGCCCCATGTCTCCTCATAAAGGTGTCTCCATTTGCAACAAAAATGGCTGCAAAATAACTGAACTAAATATAGCTCTCATCACATAGGCCTAAACTGTGGAAATTATATCTCCAAAAAAGTAAAAAATATCAAATGGCCAAAATATTATATCTCCAATATATTATATCTCAAATTATATCTCCAATTCTCCAGAAAATAACTCAATGTTATAGTCAAAAACTATAAACTCTGTTTAGCATAACTGCTGAAAAATGGCAAAAACTCAGCAAATAAAATTGCCTGAGAATTCTAGAAAAAATCACCAGTGTGCCACAACTCATTATAACAGAACTCCAAATTCAAAGTGTCTAAGCAAAGACTTCTCCATATGCATTGTTAAAAGCTTTTAATGTCAACCTTGTTGTTTCCTATAATAACACACTAAAAGGAATGTTAATAAAAAATGGCCCCAGAGAAAGCAACAACATAATATATAAAATTCCATGTATGGATTGTCCCTCATTTTATCTCGGACAGTCTAGCAAAGGCCTAGAAGTAAGGCTAAGCCAGCATAAATATTCTGTAAAAACTGGGCAAAAATCCAATGCAATATTCATTCATTTAAGTGAAAACAACCACCGAATAAAGTGGGATGGTAGTTCAGTAATTGCAAGGTTAAGAGATGTCTTATCACGAAATCTTTTAGAATCTGCTTTAATACATCTTACTTTTCATTGTAATTTCAATGTTAGTCATGGCCTTTTTCATTTAGACCCTTGTATCTGTAACATGTTTAAGAATGACCTCAAAGATATAATTACTGACTTAAATAAAAATCAGTTGCCTTAGAGTTATTAATTTTGTTGTAATGTATGTCTGTCATGTATTGTGAATATGGTTTTGTTTACCAAGTTCTGAATAGCTGTCACCTATAATCCTTTAATTGTCTGGACCTTGTATCTGAGATGATTGTCTTAAACCTTTAATTGCACCCATTGTTTATGCTTGTTTGGGAGGGATTTTCATCTTCCAGGTGTGTCGGATTCTAAGTACTAATCTCTTTATAATCCCTATCTGTCAGTTATACGAATCTTCTTGTAT
>NC_061093.1:73189047-73203386 GCF_015104395.2 Macrobrachium nipponense
CAGTATACCACATTCCTGACTGAAACATCAATGCATTTCTCAGCGTATAATCAGTTCAACACCAATAGATGCAGTAATAACACCACATACAAAAATGAATACTTTACAGCAATGATGAGTGAAATTCATTATTGCCTATCCGAGTGCAAAATCAATACAACATTCCTAAGTTTTCACCATTCCTGAGTGCAGAAATTAATTTGATCGAGAGACCTGCCCGATATTTACTCTTTGCAAATATGAAGAACGAAAACTTTAGCTTCTCTGATGTATGAAAAATGGTTGGTGGCTCGCTAATTAGTCTTTGCACGGCGATTCAAAGAGAATTTCCCAGACCTTTCGTGTAAAGTTTGAACCCTGAGGATTGCCGAAACCTTCTCCGGGAGTTGTTCTAAGTTTTCAGTGATTATTACGAAGTAGTTTACGCAAGCCAATAAGCTAAGTATGGGTATATGTTCCCTTCGATCTGACCTGAAGGATATGCTTTGAAATAAAAGGTGAAGATACTGCACCAGCCATTTGGACAGCTCGTGTCCAAGGGGACGCTAGAAAACAAATGACGGAAAGTGTCCCACAGCCATAGGCAAACTGTAAGCAGAATTCAATTGTCAATATATCGTATAATAAGGAAATATTAGTTATCAGAAGAAATTTTTGTTTTTATCTCTGAAAACCCATTTGAAATGAAATTTTGAATCTTAATGATGTCTAGGGGTGTTGTCTGTAGAAGTATCATTTCAACGAACTACCACAAATTTTCCCAATACTCGTTCCCTTGTCGGCTTTCATATCGTTTCTTTTAAGAATATGTATCTATTTAATTCCGTATACAAACATCTCATTCTTAGAGTTATATATTTTTTGGATAATTATTAACATTTTTGGCGCAAATGTAGCGAGAAGTATTGTTACGGTAACGCCACTTTATAAGGATAAAAATTTGAACAGCTGCAACTCTTTATTGTGCGTATTTTCACCCCTGTCTCCCTGTTCGTTCTGGATGGACTGTCAACCAGTCAAAAGTGTCAAATAGTTCATCTGTTAACTGTCAAATAGATAGTAGATTAACTATGAAGGGTAGAATATGGAGTTATTCTCGTCGTATTTTACATTTTAAATGAGTATTAACATGAATGGGAATTCTCCATTATTCCAATCAGTATTTCGAGTTCTTTTTCGTAATAATTCTGATAATGAATATCATTAACGGCGAATATTTCAAAATCTATGACATTCCAACTTCAGGAAATATTGTTCGGTAAAATGTAACCCATAAAATTATGGGCAAAATAATTTTGTCGCTTCGCTTCACCTGGCATTAGAATGCACATTGAGGCTGTATAAAATATATATTTAAATATATATTCCTATAAAATTTTTGTAAAGTTTATGGCTATTTTGGGTGATTGAGAAATTTTCTTTATGATCGATAATTACCTTACATGGAGAAACATTCCTTGGAATTGGTAATTATCTCCGTAGTTTACTTTATAATTTCTTTGAATTTGTTTCCTTTAATTTGTTTGTTTTAATTTAATTCCGGTTTGTTCAATTAATGTTTGAGGCTTTATTTTTCCTAAATCACTGTAAATAAAATTGTGCTAATTAACTGACCTCAACCTTCGTTGTGCAAACCAAAGTAAAGAGGAGTTAAAGATAACTACTAACTACCTAATTTTCTGAATATTCCGAGCCAAACAACTTTACGAAGAACCTCGAAGTCACGGTCGGAAGGGAAAGGCAGTCCAACACCAACCGTCAAGGAGTGATTACTCTCCCTCACTTAACCTTACCTTTGGATATTCTATGGATTTATATTCTTCGTCGTAGTGCTGGACATTTCTTCAGGACAACACAACGATGGGACTCATTGTGTTCAGTGTTATGAATACTGAGTGTAATACCATGAAGAATTAAATTAACTCTACACCTCGTCTGACGAATGTGGAGGCGACCTCAGTGATGGCTATGGAATTATCATATCCATTCTCTATTTCATCCTATGAAGTCACTATAAGGTGGGTCATTGTATTGATTGGGCACAATACTAGTTGGGGCATTCTGGTGACTTTATCATCCTCAATTCCAAAAATAAATAAAGCCTTGAACACAGTAATTGAAAATCGCTCGTGAAACTAGGTTTGTTTATAGGCTACTCTAATTAAAATGATCAATTGTCGACCATAAATTGCTTATTTATTGAAATTCGGCCTTTTAACATATATTCTAAGTGATGCCTTCATCACATATATTTAATTTGTTAATTAGGTCAAAATATGATTGAAATTGTTGGCTTTTGATTTGCAATTTTAGAAATTAATATTAAATTGAGATTAGTTTTTGGAGGTGAATTTAATTTGTTGATTTGCCTTTATATATTGAACAAAATTTTAGTGTAGTCAACAATTATATTCATATTTCATTTAAACAATTTTATATATATTCTGGTTTCCAATTTGAATTGGGTGGTTAAAGATTTATTTATCTTTTAGGGCTGGCTCAAGGTGGAGTGGAAAGCTTGGAACAGGAGTATATCTGCCAATGCATCTAGGTTTGCTGACCAGAAGCAGTTACTACTCCAAGTGAATTAGCATCAACTGACAACCAACTACATATTATAAATTTCTTAAAATGATTTAGAATCTACAGATGTTAGTTTCTGTATTGCAAATAAATATTTTTTATAACATGGTCGTTTGTCCTAAGTGATTTTTTTCTGCTCATGGCGACCGTGACAGGATTGAGGATGTTGGTTGTTAAGAGTTGCTGCTGGTTTGCTTCCAAGCTAGTCAGACGAGGTGTAATTTAACTTTTATATTTCCTTGGTTAAATTTTAAGATTACGTATATTTCCATTATTGTTTTGACTTTATTTGGCTTTATATTCTTACTGAAACTGGTACCAAGATGACGGACTTATTGATTAAATCACGAAAATGTTAGAAAGTCCGTTACTGAAATTTACAATAAGAAGGATCAGTTTTCATCATATAGTGATATTGAACGTTCTACACTGAAACTGAGGCTTGAAGAGCATTTCACGAAATTATCTGACTTAGATTCTAAAATACAAACTTCAAAGTTTTCTACTGACTGTGATGAAGCTGCTTTGGAAGTTGAGCTTGATGCATGTGAACAGTACAAAACTAAAATTCGAGAGCATCTCCACTTTACAAAATTTACCTCAGGTTCGGCATCTGCCTATAGATAATCAGTCACATCAGTCCTTGTTAAAGAGTCCTCATGCTCCTTTACCAACCTTCAATAGTACTGAAGACGAAGATCTTGAGAAGTTTTTTGTAGAATTTGAACAAACTCTTTCAAAGTTTAAGTTCCCAGAATATGATAAGTTATTGTTGTTAAAACAACAGGTAAAGGGAAGAGCTCTCACATTAATTAACACTTTGGATGTTCAAAGTCAGAGTTATGCTGATGCAAAAGCTTTGCTAGAGAAGGCTTTAGGCTCAAGAGAAATTCAAATATTTAATACCATAAAGCAAATCTCTTCCATAACACTTTCAGATGATGATGATCCTTTTGAATATATTGGGAAAGTAAGCAATTTAGTCGCAAGCGTTAAGACCTTAAATATTAATGTTGACATGTTTCTTCAGTAGTTCTTCTGGAATGGCTTAAATGAGAAATTCAAGTGTCATATGACTGCCATAACTAACAAAATTAGGCCATCTCTTGCAGAAATTAGGGATAATTTCTTTGATGCTAGTGAAATATTTACAAGGTAAAAAAGGTAAGAAAGTAGAGAAACAAAAGTCTGACACTACTAGCTTGGCTGCGAAGGTTTCTTTTGACTCTAAAGTAGGTAAATGTAGCATTTGCAGTAAATTAGGCAAAGATCCAAGCCATTTTTTGAGTAAATGTCCTAACTTTGTATCCAGAAAAGACAAAAGAAAAAAATTGGAGGAACTGGGTGCTTGCTCAGTGTGGTTATCCAAGTCACATATTATCAGAATGCAGATTCAGATTTAATTCCAGATGTAAAAGCTGCAAAGGCTGGCATATGTCATTTTTGTGTCCCGATGAAAAAGGTGCTACCAGTATTAAAGAAAAGAATCCAAATTCCGAAAAGAAAAAAGAAAGTAAAGCCAGTAACAGTACAGATAGAGTTAGAAACTCTGAGAGTGGTAATGGAGGTGTAGCTGGTGTTCAAGCAGTAGTGTTGCTGCTATAACTGAAGTTTTAAATTGTGAGGTTGAGGGATATACAATTTTGCCAACTTTTAATATTTCAATTAAAGGTACCAATCTCAGGGTCCTTAAAGACACTGGATGCCAAGCAAATTACATTGAAGAAAATTTGGCTCAAGATTTAAATTTGAAAGTTGTAAATAATGCAGTTTCTTTAACCATTAATGGTATTAATTCCTCTAAGAGTTATAAGACTAAACAAGTTGAAATTGAGTTGCCAATTGGTAGCAATAGTTACAATGTATATGCATTTTGTCTTCCCTCAATTGATGTTTCATTGCAGTTACCTGGGCTGAATGAAGTAGTCAGTGGGTTTGTTTCAAAGGGATACAAGCTAGCAGATCGGGGATTGTTAAATTCTACAGATAGGATAGACAATATTAAATTTATATTAGGATCAGAGTCCATGCATTGCATCCCTGAAAAGGATATAGTATTTGGGAAATCAAATGACTCCATTTATTCTGATACATGCTTGGGTATATTACTAAAGGGAGACATAAATAAATTAAAGAGCAATTTAAGATTCTTGAAGCCTTGTTCTTCCATGAAGTCAAATGTGCAACATATGTTAAAAGCTGTAAATGTACTTCCAACAGGAACTAAAGAGAACGTTTCAGTAGAATCTTCAGCTTTAAATGACTTGGAGACTTCTAATACATATGAGCTGTTTGATGATGGTCAGATAATAGAATCTAAGTTGAATAGGGCTACAAATGAATGCTTAGAACTCTCTTGTAAATATTATGTTTGGGAAGACAGAGGTCAATATCACGAAGATAATGTAGAACTGAATGACAGGCTTATTGAGTATGCTTTAGAAGAAACCCATAAGACTGTTGATGGAAGATTGTGTATGCCACTGTTATGGAACCCAAAAGTTAGTCATCTTCTAGGCCGCAACTACAAATTAGCCAAATCAGTGTTGAAAACCCTTACAACTAAATTAGAAAAATTTCCTGATAAGTTAGCCTTAGTAAATGACACCTTTAAGACTCAGGAGACATTAGGCATCATAGAAAGAATTGATAATCTTGAGGATTTTATGGATACTCATCCTGAGCATAGTTTCATGCCTTTTATGGGGTCTTTTTAAACCAGAGGGGGACACCACTAAATGCCGTGTAGTTTTTCTTTCTAATTTGTATGAAAAAAGTTCTAAATCCCCAACTGCAGTTAGTCACAACATGGCAATATTTCCTGGACCTTCATTAAACCAAAAGTTAGCCTCTGCTCTCTTACAGTTAAGATTTGGTAAGTTTTTATTATGCTTTGATCTTGAAAAAGCATTCAATCAAATTGCTTTGCCAGAAAATGATCAAAATAGGCTACTGTTTCTTTGGTATAGAAATATTGAGAAAGCAGATTATTCATTAGTAGGGTATAAATGTTCTAGGTTGAGTTTCGGATTAAGATGTAGTCCCACAATTCTCATGTTGGCCCTCTTTAAAATTTTGATATTGGGTAAAGCGCCGGACTCCAAAATAAACAGGATGAAGTCTCTTGTATATCAACTAATGTATATGGACAATGGGGCATACATTACAGATGAGGAAGCTGATCTTAAGTGGGCATATTCTGTGCTTCCTGATATATTCAAACCTTATAGATTTAACTTGCAACAGTTTGCAACAAATTGTTCATCTCTACAAGAGAATATTGATGATGATTTTGATAAAGTGACCCCTGACCCTATTAAACTGCTAGGTCTTCAGTGGTATCGTTCCACTGATAAGATTTCTACCAAGGCTATCATTTTAGATATTTCAGCAAACACTAAGAGACTTATTTTGAAGTCTATTGCTAGCCATTTTGATGTGTACAATTTTAATGCTCCCCTTCTGAACAGAGCAAAGCTATTTTTGCACGATTTGCAAGTTCAAAGAAATTTGGGATGGGATGATACCTTGACAGACTCTCAAGTGAGGGAGTGGCGTTGTATTGCCAGGCAGGCAAACTCTGCTCCACCAGTGATGTTGGACAGAAATGTTGGAAATAGGGAGGATTTATATGATCTTGTAGGATTTGCCGACAGTAGTAAGGTCATGTTTGGTTGCGTCATTTACCTTCTTAACTTGAATACAAATGTTGTTTCTTTCGTAATGTCAAAATCGAAGATTGTCAACAAACAATTGGAGTCAAAATCCATTCCGTCTCTTGAGCTACAAGCATTGTCTTTGGGTACAGAGTGCTTAATTGATATATATCAAGATTATTTGCTGGAGATCGGTGCATTGGAGCTATAAAGATTAATAAACTGCGAATGTACTCTGACAGTCTGGTTACGGTTAGCTGGGTCAACTCGTACGTACATAAGCTTGATAAAATGCAGAAACGCTCAGTGTTTGTTCTTAATAGACTAGAACACATTGCTACCTTGTGTGAGGCACATCAGGGTGGATTTGTTTTTCTTTTGTTTCAGGTGGGTACAGAACCCAGCAGACTGTGTAACCAGATCTATTTCTCATAATCAGTTATCTAAAGACTAATTTTATCACGGGACCAGAATTTTTGACTGATGCATCAGATAACACTATTAGTAGAGATATTCTTACAGTACTGGTTCCAGACCCAGATTATTCTGAAAGGGTAGAAAAATTTGCAGGATATGTTGAAATTCAAGGCACTGATCATTATCAATTAATTCCTCCTGAAAAGGTATCTAGTTTTGGTAAGCTGGTTAATATTAACGCTTTAGTGTTAAAGTTTGTAAATTGTCTGAAAACCTCCTTAGTTCGCAAACATCCAGACAAGTATTCTCATTTGTTTCTTCACTCTGCTGATTTTAACTATTACAGGGAGGCATATCATAGAGTAATTCTGTTGGACCAGAGAAGTCTGTTTCCTGACATTTTTGAGTACTTTAATTCTGCTTCAAAGAAATTAAGTGACATTCCACCTTTGGTTTCTCAGTTAAATGTATACCAAGATAACAAAGGGTTGCTGAGAGTAAAAAGTAAGTGTGACAGAATTAAGAAAATTAGGAAATACAGGGAGTATGGTTTTCCACTGCTGATGTCAAAGTGTAGCCCATTAGCTTACATCATGCAGGGTGTTATTCTGTTATACAAAAAATTAGGAAAACTGTTTGGATTCCCCATATATTTTCTTTAGTAAAGAAGTATATAAGGGCCTGTATTGGATGCAAAAGGTTCAGGGAAAGACCTATTAAATTAAATCAAAGTTCTTATCGTGAGGTTAGAATTGATCCATCAAATGTCCCGTTCCGAAATATTTACATTGATCATATGGGACCCTTTTATGTTAAAGTGAACAATTTCAAAGAAAAGGTATGGATCCTTGTAATTAGTTGCATGTGGTCAAGAGCAGTAAATCTAAAGCTGTGTGATAGTCTCTCAGTTGAGGTTTGCTAAGAGCCTTGCAGCTCCACATTTATCAATTTGGAATGCCTGAGTATATTGTCTCTGATTTGGGAACTCAAATGACTGCTGGATCCAATATTATAGAGACTTTTCTTTCTGTTTTTGAAACTAAAGATTTTTTGAAGGCATAATATGAATGAGATCAAATTTGACCACTATTATAAGGGTAACAGTGAACTTGGGGGATTAGTTGAAATCTGTGTTAAGCTGTCTAAAAGACTGATACAAGGAGCTATTGGTAAAAACATTTTACCATACAAGGATTTTGAGTTTATTGTATCTAAAACAGTTCACCTTATTAATCGCAGGCCAATAGCCTTTTAAAGACTCATTGAGGGAATATTCTCTGGAGGAATTGCCTGAAGTCATAACTCCAGAGAAGTTGTTATATGGCCGTGATCTTGTAACATTGAATATCATTCCACAGTTGCAAGGTACTACTTCAGATCCGGATTGGTCAGTTGATCCAGTGGATTTGATAAGGAACTCCTATGAAAAACTTGTTAAAGTACAATCTAAGCTGATAGACATCTATAATAATGAATTTTTAAACCATCTTGTATATCAAGGCAAACAAGTAAAAAGGATAGGTATAAACCTGTACCACATAAGCAGTTAAAGGTAGGAGATCTAGTTCTTGTTAAGGAAAATATGACCAAAGCCATTGATTACCCCATAGGAATTATTAAAGATATCACTAAGAATATTTACGATGAAGTTACTGGGGCTAAAGTAATGCTAGGTAAAAGTGGAAGATTTGTCAAGCGTCATGTGACAAGCCTGATTCCTTTAATGTCAAGTGACCATTGACAGCATGGCTAAAACTAAGGAATTTCTTTCACGGGAAGACATTTAATCTGTATACTATATTATTAGTTAAGTTTATTTTGTTTTAAATTTATTTTCCATTGGTTTTTCAGATGAAAATTCAATCCCTCCCCTCGGAGTGTATAAAATATATATTTAAATATATATTCCTATAAAATTTTTGTAAAGTTTATGGCTATTTTGGGTGATTGAGAAATCTTCTTTATGATCGATAATTACCTTACATGGAGAAACATTCCTTGGAATTGGTAATTATCTCCGTAGTTTACTTTATAATTTCTTTGAATTTGTTTCCTTTAATTTGTTTGTTTTAATTTAATTCCGGTTTGTTCAATTAATGTTTGAGGCTTTATTTTTCCTAAATCACTGTAAATAAAATTGTGCTAATTAACTGACCTCAACCTTCGTTGTGCAAACCAAAGTAAAGAGGAGTTAAAGATAACTACTAACTACCTAATTTTCTGAATATTCCGAGCCAAACAACTTTACGAAGAACCTCGAAGTCACGGTCGGAAGGGAAAGGCAGTCCAACACCAACCGTCAAGGAGTGATTACTCTCCCTCACTTAACCTTACCTTTGGATATTCTATGGATTTATATTCTTCGTCGTAGTGCTGGACATTTCTTCAGGACAACACAACGATGGGACTCATTGTGTTCAGTGTTATGAATACTGAGTGTAATACCATGAAGAATTAAATTAACTCTACACCTCGTCTGACGAATGTGGAGGCGACCTCAGTGATGGCTATGGAATTATCATATCCATTCTCTATTTCATCCTATGAAGTCACTATAAGGTGGGTCATTGTATTGATTGGCACAATAGTAGTGGCATTTCTTGGTGACTTTTATCATCCTCAATTCCAAAAATAAATAAAGCCTTGAACACAGTAATTGAAAATCGCTCGTGAAACTAGGTTTGTTTATAGGCTACTCTAATTAAAATGATCAATTGTCGACCATAAATTGCTTATTTATTGAAATTCGGCCTTTTAACATATATTCTAAGTGATGCCTTCATCACATATATTTAATTTGTTAATTAGGTCAAAATATGATTGAAATTGTTTGCTTTTGATTTGCAATTTTAGAAATTAATATTAAATTCTTAATGATATTACAATATTGATGGTCATAATGACCTTAAGTTGTGCTGTAAGTTATAACATATAATTGCGTAATTATTAGTATTAAATAAACGATATTGGAATTTAAAACGGTATCAAACCTAAACACAAGATTTTAATTAAGAAAATATGTCATACATTTTTGGTTACCATTCCATGTCATTTCATCCAGTGGCATGGAAACAAAAACATCTATGACTTGTTTTCTAAGAAAGAAAACGTGTCAAACAGACAGAGGAAATTTATTCTCCTGTGAAGTTAAAAACGGAACCAGTGTTGTCCAAATGTCGAGCGAGTCTTGGAAGACTCATGGAACTGTCATTCTGTTTGGGAATTTCGAAGGATAATCTAATGAAGAACAGCAGATAGGAAAATTCTTACGAGCTCACACGCATACACGCACAAAAACACACGCAGAGAGAGAGAGAGAGAGAGAGAGAGAGAGAGGAAGAGAATAGAGAGAGAGGAGGACTTGTCATAGGAATTTAGCATTGCAGCCAAAGAAAACGGTTTCCACGGGCATGTGACGTAATTTCTGTATACGAGTATTTTGACAACAAAGAGCAAGGAATTATAGAGCATTTAGTTATCCAAAAGTGAAACCATAACTCATTATTATATATTCAGGGTAAGGATATACACGATCAAATACGTATTATCACTGGCAATGAAGCTTTACAAAAAAAACCATATTTATTAATGTATTTAGTTCCGTATGAATTGATAATAAAATTTTTCGAATATATTTTTTTCCATTGTAGCTTTTCTCTTTGTTGATTTGAACTGCCAGTCACAGCAATTTTTTTTTCATTTTACAGTCATTTGCACTGGCAGTGACAACAAACGTGTCAGTTGATTTTGCTGCAGCAACATTTCCACTTGCAACATCAAAAGTCAATCGGATAACGGGCAAAAATCCAGACGTACTTGCAACTTTGCACGGCTGCAAATGAAGAATTAAATAAGAAGGACAATGAGAAGGAGTGGGTACATACATACATACATATGTATATATATTATATATATATATATATATATATATATATATATATATATATATATATTTTATATATATATATATTCTTAAAAAAAAATTTGTACAGACAAAGTAAGTAAGTAATCAAATTGTTAGATATTTTGTCAGAATTTAACCGACTTGAGCTACTGCCTCTTTGCTTCTTAGCGCTCGTCACAGAAATAGGCGACCGTAGTTGTAACCAAAGATAAAAAGAGATTTGAGTTAAAGCACATGAAACAAAAAATTGCACAGTTAGTGCATATTTTTCTTTGTCTGTCCTTTTATTGTATAATAACTATAGAATGTGGAGAAAGGCAACCTGCTAGATAAAAGAGGAGAATGTCCTCATTAACACAAAAATTCTCACACAACACTTGCCTCCGGTCCACTCCCAATAAACCTAGCTTATATTTTCGGCAAAACCCTCCACACAAAAATTGCTTTTCATGAAGGACCTCATAAACTCTAGTAAATGACTCCCCATCCGTTTATACTTTCGTGCGCTGATCCTCTTCGCTTGTAATTTTCGCGACACCTTTTCATGGAACGAGGAGAGGGGGGGAGGGGGGAGGGGGAAATGACCCCCGGATTCCCCCATTTGGTTGCACTGCTTATTGCTCATAATATGCAGGGAATTGCTCGAGTCTGGCAACATCGTCGAGTTTCTGGGCAAATCCGGAAGATAAAGTTAGAATGTTGTTTGTTTTGCCAGGTTGATATGAGTGGCAGTGTATAAGGTTTCGCTCTTGTTACTTATATTCATCATATTCATCATGTTAGCTCTACTTTATGGGTATTTGCATTACATAACTAACAAACGTGGTAATTATCAGTCCGGTTTTTAATCAGCTCATTTCTGCTTCTTTGTTACATGTAGGATGATGTTACTGTGTGTTATTTAACTGATGTGAGAAAGGATATGCTAAAATGTCGTGAATGAATATGCAACTTTTTTCCCCCAATATCTAACCCACCAAAGTCAGAATGGTTACTTAGGCATTAACCATAGACCATCAAGTCTGCTATGAGGGGGAAAATAATCTCAATATATGATTTCCTCATAGTGCATAGCTGACAAAATCTGGACATTTATAAGGTTTTCCAAATTTTAAGGTTAAACTAGATTTCCATGTACGATCTCAGAACGGTAGAGCGCATCTTGATAATTTGTTGTTGTTGTTTTAATGTCCATATTTGAAATATTGGTAATTTACTGTTGTCATAATATTCATGACACAAGAAAATTAGTATAAAGCTAATTTAAGTACATTCATAAATGAAGTGGTGAAAGGGATTTGTTATCTTTTACCGATCTTTTTACTGACAAGGTTAGATCAATCTAATTGTAGTGAATTACATATACTTGATATCATCTGGTTACAAGGATTGTATAATGAAGATATTGCTAGATCCCTTTGCTCCAGACTTTTATAAAAAATAGTTTTAAGGTTGATTTTTATGTCTGGCAATACCTACAAAAAAGAAAAAAGAATATATTAGATGCAAACCTTTTGCTTGTATGTAAAAAACCCTTCAGTGAAATATAAGGTGAAAAATAAAATAGGTCTACATGACACCAGCAAAACATACTATTATCGATTAAAATTTTTTTAAGCAAACTGAAACGTAAAATCAGTCCCTTCTGGGAGAATGGATTTGAACCGTGTCTTCAGCTGCCCCTGGTCAGAGCGTCTGCCTCATTCATATGCATGCAATAGAGGAGGGTGACCTTTCTTTCTATAGGGAAGTGAATATGAGATACATATAAAAAGAAGAGAAGTCTCTCTCTCTCTCTCTCTCTCTCTCTCTCTCTCTCTCTCTCTCTCTCTCTCCTCTCTCTCATACGAATTTGGAAAATATGTTTGTTAGTTTATCTTCTTATAATGCTGAAGTAGAATTCAGCCAATCGTATGATTCATTTCTCTCCTTTTATGCATCTGCAAAGGTTTAGATGCAATCTGCTTCATTTCCAGATGACAATACATAAAGATAACTACCTAGGTCTTCATTTCATTGACTTTCATCTAATATTCCATTTAATTTTACCGTCTCTGGACTGCCTGGTAAGACTCATAAGTATTAATATCAGTACATTTGTATACTTATTTGTAAGTGAAATACAAAAAAATGTAACGAATGAATAGAAAAAACATCAAATAAATATATAAACATGACTTAAAAACGCACGATGAAATAAATCAGAAAATTAAAATCACAAGTCAAATATACGACACAAATGAAAAACGAACGAGGAGATAAATAAGAAAAATACAAATTAAAAGTCAAATACACGACACGAATAAAAAACGCACGAGGAAATAAATAAGAAAAATACAAATTAGAAGTCAAATATACGGCACGAACGAAAAACGCACGAGGAAATAAATAAAAAAATAAAAATCACAAGTCAAATATACGACATGAATGAGAAAACGCACGAGAAAATAAAAACAAAATAAAACATGAAAATTAAAAGTCAAGCGTACGGCGCGTAATATACTCCCTCGTTTCCCTTTGAAAACTTCAAAGTCATCCAGCATTTGAATGACAGGTTGCCTTGGGAGACCTCCTTTTGAAGATAAACTGTTATCTCTTTCAACTCCTGAAGAACATTTTTCACCATAGTTGTTACTCGAGGGCTCCTGCGGAGCTGTCCTGTAGACAAATAAACAAATCTTATGAACCTATAAGATCCATCAGGGACTGAGGATACACGTTTTCATCTTTGAATTCAATTTTCCGAGAATTTATGTTTTAATCTTTAAATTCTTTACGAGAATTTACGTTTTAACCTTTGAATTCCATTCTCCGAGAATTACCGTTTTAATCTTTGAATTCATTTTTCCGAGAATTTACGCTTTAATCTTTGAATTCAGTTCTCCGAGAATTTACGTTTTAACCTTTGAATTCAATTTTCCGAGAATTTACGTTTTAATCTTGGAATTCTATCCTCGGAGAATTTACATTTTAATCTTTTATTTCAATTCTCCGAGAATTTACGTTTTAATCTTTAAATTAAATTTTCCGATATTTACGTTTTAATCTTTGAATTCAATTCCCAGAGAATTCACGTTTTATTCTTATCTCTGCCAGTTATGGATTAGGTTCGGTTTGTTTGTTTATCTATTTGTCTGTCTATTCCCAGAGTTAGGCAAAAAGGGACAAGTAAAATTTTATGAAATTTTGCCTCAGGCGCATCTCATATCTAGTAAAATGTGATTGGATTTGGAGAGGGCTAAGAAAGAAACTTTTTTTGGGAACATCATATATTACGGGGAAGATTAAAAGTCCATTGAATGATCTTATTAACGGATGCTGTTATATCGGTTTGTTTTTATTTGCTCTATTTCATTGCATACTGGTAATGTTGATACTAATGACAACATGAAAAATTTTAATTCCTTTGCCACAACAATGAGAACTTCAATTAATTGTTTGTGATTAAAGGGAAATTTTCATGGAAAACATCAAACTAGATGAGACCAAAGAAATTCCAAATTAATTAAGTTCTCGAACGAAAACTAAAATTTAAATAAAATGGAATTCACTCGAATGTTTCTTTTTGTTTCCCTTTTGTGCTCTTTGCTGAGTTTATTGTAACAAACTCACTGAGACATGTTGCAAGCTACAGAAGTTTAACAATAAATGTTTTCTAGAATGGAATTTTTCGTTGTTTATTCTGATTACAGAAAGAACAGTTTTCAGTAAATCTAAACGGAAGCTAACTACCTTTGATCTTTCTTTCTTTCTCTCTTTCTCTCTTTGCCATTTATACG
>NC_061094.1:2500-15000 GCF_015104395.2 Macrobrachium nipponense
TAAATTATTTGTGGGTTTTCTATAAATACTGAATTTGCATTGGAAAGATTCTCTATGTATTAATACATCTAGGAAAGGGATGACATTGTTATTTTCAATTTCAACAGTGAATTTTGTGGATGGCACTAAATTATTCAATTTAGACAGTAAATCATTTATATCGATACCACCAGGTAAGACAACTAAGATATCATCGACATATCGGTACCATTTTAAGGGGATAAGTGTGATATTCGGGAGGTGTTGTCTCTCAAAAAATTCCATATATAAGTTTGAAAGGAGAGGTGATATAGGGTTACCCATGGCCATACCAAATATTGTTGGTAATATTCTCCATTAAAAATAAATCTGCAAATCACAAATACATAACTTAATTAAGGAAATTATGTGACTAACGGGACATAGGCAATTCATGCAGTACAAGTTCATTACTTAAATATTCTAGCACAGAGGTCAATAGAGACTTTTGTAAACAAAGAACATACACAAAACTGACAAAAATATCGCTAGGGTTTAGTACAATGTTATTTAATTTTCCACAAGATCAAGAGAATTCCGGATGTGTGAATTAGATACAGTTCCTAGTAGCGGATAACAGTTTAGTAAGATATTTAGATAGTTTATAAGCAATTGATCATACAGTACTAATAATTGGGCGCATAGGTTTGTTTTTCCTATGAGTTTTGACTAGGCCATATAAATAAGGTAATGAGGGACACTTTACAGTTAACTGACACAAAAGTGACAAAGGTTGGGAACCAGAGCGTTCGTTAACCCTTAAGATCTGGGCTAAAAAAAATATATGCAGCTCCCCAGGCCAGGGAAATTTTGAGGTCAGCCAATTTAAGAAAAAAAAATATCAATGGAAAGAGGAAGGAAGCTGTGCAAATGCGCTTGGTGTAAGAACAAACTCCTCCTCACTTTCTACAAGAGGTTGAAAAAGACTATTTTCAACCCCTTATGGATCTTCTTTTCCAAGACGATAGTAGATTTTAACCAAGTTATATGTTTTTTCTAATGGAATTTAATTTTAGGGGTTTGTTTTTTTTATTGTGTAAAATGATAATTACAGCTCACATAATATCAAAACAGAATAAGAATGACGTTAATTTACACTAATTAAGGTTTTGATTAACATGAAAGGTACATGTACAAAAAAATCACCAACTTAAGAACGGAAAGTGAGGTGGGAAGGGGACACTTAAGAAAAAAAAAAAATAGGTCAAGGTCATACCATGGCCAGTGACCCCAATTAACATTTTAACTAACGTGGAAGGTACATGTTGTAAACAACATGGATATTGTTGAGAATGCTATAAGTTATGATTCGGAATCACCAAGTTAATTAAGAACGGAAATTGTGGTGGAAAGGTCACACAACACTAATATTACAGTTAATTAACCATGGAGTGTACATGTTTCAAATCACAGAGGAATTATTATTGCCATTGGTCTCTCCATTAGGAGTAACTATAATATCTAATAATCAGTAGCTTTATAGAGGTGTTCTTATATATAAAAAAAGAGTAATGATTGCACTCAGTAAATAGAACTTAACTCTTAGAGCGCCAGTTTTTTTAGAAAAATTCCTTCTCTGTAACCAGTTTATTTTGGCAAAAACAAATTTAGTGTCAAAATCAAGTAAAAATGTACTCCGTTCACTAGCTCTATGGATAGCATGGGTTGACTCATTATCAATCCACTTCCACCCTCATCTGATGACAGATCCTCCTCTTCATGTGAAGGTGTACAGCAGGAAGTCCTCATCAGATCCGCCTCTTCTTAGTAGTTCTCGTCTGGCAGATAGGAACCACTGAACCAACAAATATCGTATGACTCATCTTGGAGTCCCCAACCAACATCTTCTGTAGGATGTTGCTGGATGTCAGTAACGTCCACATTTGCCCACATTCTTGCAATAAAAGACGCTCGCCGGATATGTTAAGATGGAATCATTGTTGCATCGATGTCCCTTCATTTCTTCTGTGGGTCTTTGCTGGTTGACTTTGGCCCTAAGTGTTAGTCAAACACTTGGTGCCGATGTACGTCCAAGGATAGGACTGCCCCCCCCCCCCCCCTCTTTGCACCAAGGATCCTTGCTGTGAAAGATATTACAGCTTGTGTACTCTCTCTCTCTCTCTCTCTCTCTCTCAGGTCTCCTTTTGCCATTTCTGCAAATGGTGTGTGTCGTCAGTGTCCTTTTCCAGCTGCTTGAATGGGCGCACCTTGCCCTTTCTGACAGAGACAGAAGTGTAATCCAATCCTGTAAAGGAGTGGAAAACAGGCAGGGCGTCGGAAAGGTTCTTTCCAATCGTCTTTCAAATGCCAGTTATGCTGATATGCCCTCTGTCGTTTCATAATGAGTTCCTCCTTAAATTGAAGTTTTATATAAACAACAACATACCTAGTTATATACTATAATATATATATATATATATATATATATATCTATATATATATATATATATATATATATATATATATATATATAATATATATATATATATATAGGCATTGTTCAAATCTTCCACACAGACATTCTTAAAAAACTCAGGTAATGCTGGAAGTAAACAGCATTTTGACAGTATCGACTGTCAAAATTTTCTACAGCAACAGAAGCCACAAGGGAGAGAAAGCTTTGGATAGCAGAGTTTACTAGGCGCAAAAGAGAAGGGTCAGGTCAGATTTTAAATGACCCGCAGATGGGTCAAAAGGGGAAAAGGGATGGTCACTGGAGATGCCATATACCTGTTAGATTTTGCTCTTGTTTTGAGGCCTATTTTCTCTTTCAAAATAACTTTAATAATTGCATAAGTATTAGATAATGAATATAACAAAGAAAAAAAACAGCTAAATGATAAATAATTTACAATATGATATTTTTAGGACTTTTTCCTTCTTTTTCATGACTGAATTATATTTCAAAAATCATTTGGAAAATCGCCTAAAACTATGACAATATATCAATTATTGCACAAAACGTTTGAGAGTCTTATTCAATGGTTGTAAGCAGTTTTCATGTTCAAAAATACATCATAAAAATCGACTAAAAAATAAAATGAAATTGAGAAATATTAAAAGATTTTTTAAAAATCATTTAAATATATTTCAATTTTAGTACATAATTTTTTTGAAATTTCCTTATCTTTTTATGACTGATTTTTATTTCAAAAATCACTCAAAAATCGGTTAAAATTTACTTATGTTTTTGATGACAGATTTCTATTTCAAAAATAATTTATAAAGTATTTTAATTTTTGTACAATATGTTTGATAGTTTTGTTCCTATTTTTGTTTCAAAAATCATTCAGAAATTGGCTAAAATAAGACAATGTATTTAAAATTAAAATCAGTGTTAGAAAAATTAATTTGAATTCACTAACTTTGATGGCTTTTCCCTCTTTTTTATGACTGATTTTTATTTCAAAAATTATTTTAAAAATCTTTTTAGAAATAGACCGTAAAATGTTTAAAAAATACATTTATAAATTTGTGCAAAATATTGAGTATATTACCTTTTTTATTTTGGTTCTTTTTTGTTTCAGAAATTAATATAAAAATTCGTTAAAAAAGGGGGAAACCGGAATATATACAGTATTTTAAGAATTTCCGCTCTTATTTCGATAACTAATTTTTATTTAAAAAATTTAATAAAAATATGAAAATAAATATAACATTAAAATTTAGACAAAAGCTAAAATCATTTATCAAAAAGATGCCAACAAAACAAAAATATTCAAATAAGGTTTTTAGTTTCATTTTTTGTCCTTTTTTATGCGATGTTCATAATTAGTTATCAAAATGGTAAAAACTCCAAAAACTTTAGTTCATAATTATATTTTTTTAAACCGTTCTTTTTATGTTATATTCATTGTCCTGATTTAGGTAATTTTCGAAATGATTATTGAAACAGACATCAGAATTAAATCTAATGCAAAATTATCATAAATGTAATTTTTTCCTCCTTTTTAGGTGATTTTTTTAAAATGATTCTTGACACAAAAATCTTGCATCAAAAGATGAAAATAAAACTCTCAAAAATTGTGTACCAAAATTGAAACTTTTTTTTTTTTTTATATGTATGTAGTTTTTTAAAAGATTTTTGAAAAAAAAATCCCCACATGTAACGGAGGACTAAAACGCGTTAAATATTTCATTTAAATTGATGATATTATTTCAAGCTTTTTTCAGTTTAATTTTGTTTTTAGCATTTTTATGATGATTTTTGAAACAAAAAGATAAAAACCTAAAAATATTATGCAAAAACTGGAATATTTATCAAACTTTTTATGCTATATTTTCTTGTCCCATTTTTAGGCCGATTTTTATAATTATATTTGAAAAAAAATCAGTCATAAAAATGAGTGTACAATCCAAAAATTAAATAATTATTTTAACATGTCTCTTTGAAATTCATTCCTCTGTGATGGATGATTTTTGCTGATCAATAGTTTTCTTTGTGGGTGGCGTGAGGTAAAACTGCATAGAAAGACAAGTCAATGTACAACAGTTTTATGAATCTTCTCAAGTGCCTGTGGGAAACTAGTTGCAGCCAGTAATATGAGGCACTAACGAAATGTGCATTCGTATGTGCGTGTGCGCCTCTTCCTTTTAAAATGTAGGATACACAAGGTCTATGGGGGATTTGGCATAGAGGCGTCTTTGGAAGAAAGACAAGATGTCGTGGTGCTCTCCGAAAGTGTCTTTGTAATATAGTGTTAAATATTCCGGTGCTTGGGTGAGTTTTGAACTGTTTTAGCCAAAGAGTGGCTTGTTACCTATTTAACATTTTTGTGGAATATTCAATCTTTAATCTCTGATTGTTAATCTTGTGTGTACTTACGGGGTGTTCTTATGTCTTTGAAACAGACGGTTCTGGCAAGGAACAATGGCGGGACCGAGGAAGTCCTGATGGATAATAGACATTTTGGTGTGACTATTTACTGTTTAGACATTTTGATAGTGGGGTAACTTGAATTAAGTTAGTCTGTGAGATCTATTGTTTTGCTGTTTTTCGTTGTTAATAAATGTTTATTTTATAATGCAACTCTCTCATTTTGGTTACCTGTTAGAGTGAAGAGAAAGAGGTGAAGAGAGAGAGAGAGAGGTATCGCTGTTAGAGAGAGAGAGAGAGAGACGGGTATCGCTTTTAGAGAGAGAGAGAGAGCGGTCGCTTGGCGAGAGAGAGAGATTTAAAAGTCGCGAGCCGCTGGTTGCTTAGAGAGAGAGAGAGATTTTGTGTGTTTGGTTTTGTCTGACGCTCGAGTTACTTACATTTACCAAATGAATAATGAGGTTCATAACCTCATTACATTATATACATATATATATATATATATATATATATATATATTATATATATATATATATATATATATATATAATATTGTCACCCTACTCGCCAGATTGAAATCTTAATTTTGTATAGCTTATGAGTTTTCATTTTTGTGAAATGTACAGTTCATTTCCTGTACCTGTTTTTAAGATCCCTAGTTATATTTTTTTAGTTGTCCTGTTTTCCCAGAGATGCTTTTGGTTTTCCCGTGTTCTTTTATTTTTTTGTTTCTTCGGACCACCTATTTCCTTCATAGTTAGTCTCACCTGTCCTCTACTGTGATAAGTGTCCTATTGGAGTAGCTGTCTTCTTATTCTTCAGTTTTTGTAATGTATTAATGTTCTGTTATATAAATTTTGAGTGAACCTTTGTGAAACTGGTAACGTAACGTATATTTAAAATTTAGTTTATTAAGGGTTATTTATTTTGTTATTTGTGCGGTGCAGGATTGTTTTGAGTGTTTCTTGTTTTATGCGGTAAGAGGTATTAACGTAATTATGTAACTTGTTTTCATTATTAAATATTAAAGTGCTAATTTTTGTTCTGTTTTGAAATTAAACCTTTCTTAGTTTTTATGTGACCTATGGAAGAACTTTATATTCTTTAAACCTTGGCCATAAAGCCGTCACAATATATATATATATATATATATATATATATATATATATATATATATACTATATATATATTATATATATATATCCAATGTAGCACGAAGGAACACGTGCATGGGAATATCTGTAATTCACGATAGAAAGGTGAGTGAAAACTGTGGACTTGGACAAGGACTTTCGTATTATATTCTACATTTTCAAGTTCACACTTGAATATAATAGAAGTTGACAGACCTTTATATACAAAAAACAGAAAGGGGAGGCAGAGTTACAGTTTGTTAATCTGGCTTGTCCTTTGATCCTCTTTCCTTATCTCTTTTGCTTAAAGAACACGCCGTCCAGATTATCAAAATGTAACCCCGCCCCCGCTTTCTATTTTTGTATATAAATTCTGTCAACTTCTATTATATTCAGTGTGAACTTGAAAATGCAGAATATACTACGAAAGTACTTGTTCCAAGTCCACAATTTCTCACTCACCTCTCTACCGTCGATTTAAGAATAAGGATATATATATATATAGATATATATATATATATATATATATATATATATATATATACTATATATATATATATATAATATATATATATAATATATATATATATATATATATATATATATATATGATGTAATATTTTGATATTTACGCACTGGCAGGAGTTTTATCTACTGGGTCACAGAAATTGTCGGGTGGGAGAGAGAGACACGTGGCCTCCTCACAGTTGACAAATGCAATCCTTCGCTGTGCTAATGGTACTTCCCTGACTTAGTATATTCGGGCGTGCGTGGCTGCTCCAACAGCAGTGGTAGCCGATTTAATCTGTGCTGTGCTTGTTTGGAAATCAATCGTTGCATAGACTTCCATTCACCGTCGCATAAAAACGAATGGTTAATTACACCCGTCAAGTTTTCTTGGTTCCTGGTGTTCCAAATGCTTGCACGTCCTTCAAAGCTCCGTGGGCCTGAGTTGTGATTATCTTTACCTGGAGTTTGATAACTTTCCAGCGTTGTACTGTCCTGCTGTACTGAGCCCTTAAACAAATGTTCGGACGGACCCGTAAGTGTGACAGCGGTCCTGTTCTTGAACACATCATCACCAAGTATGTTGCTGGTTTTGGCAAGGCCAGATTCCAAATCCTTCTGTCGTACGAAGAAGAAACATTCATCACCTGGCGAAGCTGAAATGGAATCAATAGGCGTTAATTCGATATACACCAGAGAAAAGTAATTTTATTTTAATTAAGATTATACCTATCTATCTATCTATCTATATATATATAGGATATATATATTATATATATATATTATATCTATATATATATATATATATATATATATATATATATATCTATATATATAGATATATATATATAGAGAGAGAGAGAGAGAGAGAGAGAGAGAGAGAGAGACATAGAAAGACCATTAAGAGATGGGAGTGGATAAACATATCTTAGGCCTTTCTGCAGTGGAGTAACAATGGATGGTGATGATTTCCACACCACACACACACACACACACACACACACACACACACACACACACACACATATATATATATATATATCTATATATATTATATATATATATATATGTAGGGTAAGTATGTATGTATGTATATGTGTGCGTGCGTGTGATCATCATCATCATCAGCCATTGCTACTCCACCGCAGAAAGGATAAGTTATGTTCTTCCACTCCCATCTCTTTATGGTTTTTCTATGTCATTCTATACCCGTTTGTAAATTTTTTTTAGCTCGTCAATCCATCGTCTTCTCTTCCTTCTCCTGCTTCGTTTGCAATATATATATATATATAGTATATATATATATATATATATATATATATATATATATATAATATATATATATATACATTGTTCAGGATTTAAGCAAAACAACTTCTTTATAAAAGGAAATCAGACATTTTTCAAAAGTTGCCCTTCCTCACCAGTCTACTGTTTCTTTGAATGTCCTGTGACTCACCTTTTGTCTGTCTCAAACTCGCTGCGCTTGAAATGATCTCCACAGGTACCAGCTCGACCTTATGGCAGAGCACATGTTGGACAGGGGAACAGGCCTGGACAAAGGACCTTTGAATGGAGGTAAGAAAACGAGGAAGGCAACAAATGAGCAAACCTCAGAATTCACACCTTCTGGGAACCCCAGCCCGCCCCTTTTCTCTCTCTCTCCTCTGGAGATAACAATGTGTTTCCATTATTTTCCATATTGCAACCTCCATCTCCATCAGCTCGGCCATTCGGAAGACGACAAGACTACCCAACTGACTAGGTACTGTAATGGAGTGATTTTTGGTGCAGTCAGTTATGTTTTTTTGCCTCTTGTCTTCAATTCCTGTTCATTTTCCAAGGCGACTTTTCCTCTGTTCAGCATCAAATTCATTATTTTGGTTACTTTTAATTTAGTTTCCCCATTGCTACTTTTGATGCTGTAAATAATCTTCCTGTGAGTGGACCTTGATGAGAAATAGCAAGAGAGACTCTTATTTAACAAATCCCCATATGTCTATCGCCTTAGTACTCCTCTTGCGATGCAATCTATTTGCAGATGCAAATATCGCCTGCCCAGCTGTGAGAAATCTGGAACCCTTGGAAGTGAGATCTATACTTTATGTCATTGTTTCTTCTCTAAGGAGAATTACTCATTCTTGATTCTATCTTTTTATTACACTAATATTCTCCAAGGAGAAATTTACATATTTATAGCATTTGTATAATACATGATAGAATAAAGCATACTATTAACCCTGTAGGTTAAGTTAAGATTATCTGAATTAATTGCTGTTCATATTTGACAGTAATTCCTAGTGTGAAGTGATATTTTTAAGAGTAATGAAAAAACTTTTGATATTTTTTTTGCTATAACAAATTATTAGTCACTTAACAATGTCATACTGTTCTTTAATTTTCTTGATTTAATCAGTTCTCAAGAAATAAATAATTCTAAATTCTCTGCATGTAGAGTCCACATTCATATGTGAAGATTATTGTCTGCAGAATTTTATTTGTCATGAGTCCACTCAAAGGGGTATGGAAGGCATAGTTATTTGGCTTGTCTTGCCCATTCCATCCCATCTAGGGTTGGGGAATCCTCTAGAATGGGGAGGTGTTCTGGATTTAAGCTAGAACCAAGCCAAAATAACTTCTTTTAGAAGGAAATCCAGACATTTATAAGTTGCCCTTCCTTGCCAGTCTACCAATTTCTTTGTGTCCCATAACTCAACTTTTGTCTGTCCCAAACTTTCTGCACTGGAAATTATCTACACAGGTACCACTGGACCTTAGGCAGAGCACATGTTGGACAGAAGACAGGCCTGGACAAAGAAATACTGGAATGGCAGTGATAAAAGGAGAAGACAACAGACAAATGGTCTTAGAATTTCTCCAGCTGTCCCAGCATTCGCACCTCTAACCTGGGACCCTCCCCGCACCCCCATTTTTGCTCTCCCTTTCCTCTGAAGATTGCCAAGTGTTCCATTATTTTCCATATGACAACCCAACCCCATTCAGAAGAAATCAAGACCAGCCCGGCTAACCAGGTACTGTAATGGAGTGATTTCAAGTGCAGTCAGTTACTGTCTTTTTCTCTTGTCTGTACATCCTTTTCATTTTCCAAGGTGACTTTTCCCCTGTCAGTCTAGCATCACATTTACTATTTTGGTTACTGTAACACAGTACCAAATAGCTACTTTCAGTGCTGTAAAATAACATTGGGTAACAAAATAAATTTTTATCAATTGTCTAAGTTTTTCCATCTGCTTTAGGATACTTTTGCAATTCTGAATCCGAAAATGACATCCATCTTCTGACAAAATCGATTAAATTCTTTTGACAATTATCAGTTGATTTTTTGTTAATATTTCTAACCCAAAATGGGTCTTTGAGAGAAAAAAAATAGTTTTCTAAAACAATTTTTTATTACTTAAAGGTTTATTTGTAAACTCTAGTTTACTGTAAATTGATCAGTAGACATTGTTAGAGGTAAGTACATGTAATTGAGTGTTACGTCATCATTGTCTAAGATTCAGCGCTTGGACTTCCATTTATTTGAACCTTTAGAGTGCTCAGTGGCAGGAATGTCTCTCTTCAGAGTACAACAGTAATCAGCCATCATGACTGCATCCCAGCCTCTCTGATGCTTGGTCTACATCTCTTTCATGTTCTGATGGAATCTCTCCCCCTGCTCATCACTTATTGATCCCAGATTCTCAGGAAACTGATCCATATGGGAGAATAAGTAATGCATTTTGATGCTCATGTTGCATCCGAGGTTTCTGAAAGCAGTCAGCATATAAGTGACAATTCTGCAAGTTCTGGCCTTGTTGTTGCCAGAAAGTTCTTCACGGCCAGAACAAAAGCCCACACTGTTCTTCCAGTTTCACTTCATTCATTGAGTTTTCAAACTCAGGATCTCTGATGAGCTGACTGATTTGAGGACCGTCCAGAGATGCCAGGTTTCAACTTCTTCGTGCCATGGTCAGTCCTGGAAAAGCCTGGCACAATTAAGTGAAGCAGCGACCATCCCTGACCAGATCTTTGTGAACTACTTGATCAAAACAAGCTTGATGTGCAATGGTGGGAAGATTATCATGTCTCTGTCTGCCATGTTGTTGTTGATGATGTTCCTTGCTCTGCAAGGCACAAATTCCTCCCTCACAGCCCAAGTTCTTCTTCGTGTAATGCTGGGCATGTCCCTGCTGTACCACATGCACAGAAAGCATGTGGTGAGCTCGGACTGTTTGTCCCAACAAAAAATTCACAATCTTCAGGTCAACACAAATAGACCACTCATGCTGATGATAACGAATTTTCTCCAGCACTTACTTCACTGCTTCATACTTCTCCTTCAGTGTAGTCGAGTGAGCGAGGGGTACCGAGGCAATTGGTTGCTTTTGTGCAATAGAACACATTTCAGCCATCGCTTGCTTGTGTCAGTTGAACAGGCCTCCAATCTTTGGGACACACTATGGCACTCCAAGGTTGTTCAGAAGCTGCACAATATCTGTACAGTGCACCAAATCCTTCTCTTCAGAGAAAAAACAGAGGTACCCTTGATCTTGCTCTGGTGGATGGGATGTGAGCACTTGTGATAGAGAAGGTTTTTTTTTTCCTTCAATCTGGATGCCAACAGTTTGGCAGAGGACTTTGTCAAGCTGAGATTGCGAACTAGATCATCTATCTCTTTTTGGGAAAAAGGATGTGGAGCATCATCGTGAAGAACCCACTTTTTCTTCTTCATATTGATACACTAGAAGAATCTTCATCACTAATGTCATGAAGTTCTCCAAAGACAAGTATACTAGAATTTCATCACAGTGAGCTACAGGGGACGATGTGTTGGTTGAAGATCAGGATACTTGAGGCTGCTCCGGTTCTTTCTGTTGATCCCAGTCACATCAATAGTGTAAATGTAGTAGTCAGTGCCATGGTTTGTCAGCTCCGTCCTAACATGGGAATTCCAAACAAAAAAAAATGTAAAAAAAAAAAAAAAAAAATTTGGCTCTAGCTCAAACAGTTGACCTGATTGAGCAAAACCAATGAAATTCTTAGATTCAACACATCAGTATTATCTTATATCCACTAAATAAACTTATAGTTTGTTGTTGACCATTGTAATTTTCTTTGTGTTGTTACTAGTGATATTGAATGTAATTGTGATATTCCCATTTCGACTAGCGTCTGCTAATTCGGGAAGTAACGTTGTTGTTTTCATGCTGAGTGCCCCTTCATTAATAAAGCAATGCTGCGCTCTCCTCTGTGTAAGCCCCAGTAATTTTTATACCCTTGTGAGTGGACCATGATGTGAAATAAATAGTTAGAGAGAAATCGCATTTAATCTTCTCCACGTGTCCTATCGCTTTAGGTAACAGATCTTGTGATGCAATCTGTTTTTGCCAAGGTGCAAATATTTTCCAATCAGGTGTCCCAGTTGACCTTCAATCAACCGCATTTCATTTCATTTCTGTACTGTTTGCGTGTCCCTTCCACCCTTGAAGTGTAAGTGTGTCCTCACTAATTTGGTATAAATAGACTTCAGTTAAGCTAAATCGCTAGAAATTTTAGATCTATCTTCCCTCCACTTCATTCCATCCTTCAACCTAGAGTTTGTAATGATTCTTTTCTCTAACAGGTGCTTTCAGGCGTTTCAGTAAGTAGCTACCTCATTTTTCAGACACCATTTATGAGAAATCATAATATATATATATATTTATATATATATATATATATATATATATATATATATATAGATATATATATATATATATATATATATAATATATATATATACACATATATATATCTGTGTGTTAGTCGATACGAAATTTGTCAGCTCATGGACACGTGGTTCGTGCCCATGAGCCGACGTTTCTTATCGAATAAAACATTCCCCAGAGTTTTAGGATTTTTTGCTACTAACTTAAGATTCACAGCAGGAAAAGTTTTCTGAATGACTTTTTGTATTTGCACCTTAAATGCATTAGACTGAATGAAAGGTATCGAGGCATATATTAATAGTTTAGGCACGTTCGGTA
>NC_061094.1:21427-79501 GCF_015104395.2 Macrobrachium nipponense
AGAAATTCAAATTTCGCGGCACTCGCTACAGGTAGGTCAGGTGATCTACCGCCCTGCTCTGGGTGGCAGGACTAGGAACCATTCCCGTTTTCTAATCAGAATTCTCTCTGTCGCCGGTAGTATCAACATTGTTGTTACTTCCTCCTGCTGGATTCTTTTTTCACAACGCTTGATCACCTTTCGACTGATTTTTGGTGACGTACTTGGATCGTTGTTTGGCATTCGCTATCGTGGACTTTTTTTTGGACTTCGCTTTGGATTTTTCGTGAATATGTCTGATTCTAGTGTTAGCTTCAGTGTGTGTGTGAATGAGGGCTGAAAGGTGAGGATTCCGAAAGCTTCGGTAGATCCTCACCCCTACATGCAGTGGTTGTAGAATGGTGAATGCTCAATTGAGAATACGTGTAACGAGTGTGAGAAATTGAGTGCGCAAGAATGGAAGAATCTAACTTCTTACTTGAAGAAGTTGGAGAAAGATAGAGAGAGGAAGGCGGCTTACAAAAGCCGAAAAATGTCTAGATCGCGTGAACTTTTGTCTAGTTCTGTAGCTTCTTCTTCTTCTCATATTAATGTTATGCCCATTCTATTTCAGACCCGTTCACAAGTTAATCCCTCTGATTCTGCCTCAGAAATGGCGGAACTCAGAGCTTCCCTTCAAAAAATGCAAGAAAAAATGGAAGCATTGGAAGGTAAGAGAAGTGAATGTGGTTTCTCAAGTGATTTTAGTGTCCCCAGTGTAGTGGAGGGGGCGTCTGGTCGTCGTCTGCCGACGCTCCCAGGTCTAGACCTCTTACCAAGCTCCCTGGCCCAGAGGAGAAGGAAGTCGAAAGCCTTACGGGGGTCGTGGAGAATCCCCAACGATCAGGCGTCCCTTCGGCAGAATCTTATACATCTCAGACTGCCAGGGACAGCTATAGGAAAAGCGTCCTTCTTGAGTGCTTTTCATCATCTATACTCTGTTTTTTTTCATCTGTCCATCCGCCTGTGGTGTTTTTGTATGGCAACACTGCGTCCCGGGCTTTAGATAGTTACGCTAATTGTAAGTTTTAGGTAAATAAAAGGATATCTGGGTGTACATTTGTAACTGAAAAGTGTTTTAATAATTTACTGTATGCGAATTACACCGTTAATATTCGAAATAGGATATTATTATAATCGTTGAATG
Organism: Macrobrachium nipponense; assembly: GCF_015104395.2. NCBI lineage: Eukaryota > Metazoa > Arthropoda > Malacostraca > Decapoda > Palaemonidae > Macrobrachium > Macrobrachium nipponense. The sequence continues at coordinate 22,593 of NC_061094.1, forward strand.
TAAGCTGAATGTAACTATCTAAAGCACGGGACGCAGTGTTGCCATACAAAAACACCACAGGCGGAAGGACAGATGAAAAAAACAGAGTATAGTTCACCTTCTCCGAGAAGAGGATGGAAGGAATCGAAGCTTTCACGTCCGCTGAAGAGGAATTGGAAAGAACCTGAGCTCAATTCTAGCCCCGAGCGCTTCTCTGAAGAGGATGCGCCTTCGGTAATCAAGAAGGCTAGAAAGGAGTTAGATCCTTGGAATGTAAAAGACTCTCGAGCGCCTTCCAGATCTCCTTCTGATTCGAATGAGCCTTCGACCAGGAAAATTTTGATGAATATGCAGGAGCAATTAGCATCTTTGGTAGGAGTACTTTCTAAAGAGCCTACTCGTAAAAAGGATGACAGGCTTCCGATTAAGAGATCCAAATACCGATCTCCTGTCGGGCGCAACGAACCCTCCAGGGGAGTTGTCGCACAGGCGGCCATCTCTGGGGGGAACGGTGCGTTAGGCAGGCGAGACGTGGGAAAGGAAGTAACTCCTGCCAAGCGTCTGGCGCCAACTAGGAGCCAGGCGCCAAGTAGGCGCAAAGAGCCTGACTTTACTGTAGATCGTTCTAGGCCCAGATCTTCATCCAAGCAACAAGAGCCAACTGGAGAAGAGAGAACTCCTGATAGGAGTAAAAGCGGCCTGCTAGCGCAATATACTTGCCATTCGAAATGCGCATTCCATGAGCGATACTCCTACCCAAAACCACAGCGGAGTATTCGGAACTAGATGCGCCTTCCAAAGATCAGAGTATTCGGAAGAGATACTCCTGCCAGGCACCTGGAGTACTCTGACCTCGATACTCCTCCCAGGCGCCAGGAGTATTCTAGACTTTTTACTCCTACCAGGGCGCCAGGGAGTATTCGAAAGCGCGATGTGCCTACCAAGCGCCAGGAGTATTCTGAGCTTAATACTCCTAACAGGCGCCAGGAGTATTTGGAGCGAGATGCGCCTACCAGACGCCAGGAGTATTCGAAGAGTGTTACGACTGTCAGGCGCCAGGAGTATTCCAAACAGGATACTCCTACCAGGCTGCCTACCAGACGCCAGGAGTATTCGAAGAGTGTTACGACTGTCAGGCGCCAGGAGTATTCCAAACAGGATACTCCTACCAGGCTCCAGGAGTATTCTCAGCGAGATACTCCTGCTAAACGCCAGGCGCATTCTCCCTCTATGAAAGAGCTTGATATCCGACAGGAGTCTAACAGGCGTAAAACAGTTATACATGACTCGCCTAATGATAAACGTAAAGAGAGAGTTACTCCTAGCCCCTCTCCTAATAGAAGTGCTTCTTCTTCGGAAAGGAAGAAATCAAGAGAGGAGACAGAGAAGGGAAGGGAGCCTTCTCCTTCCGAGCCTATTAATTTAGATGATGTCTCGGAGGACGAAGTTACTAACAGAGAAGGACTTTCGAATTACAAAGTTCTTTCATTTCTTCTCTTAGAAGAATATGGAGATGCATTGACTCCAGCCGCTCCTCCTTCTCCGTGCTCTCTATTTTCAAGTACGAAAGCGCACAAGTCTTCATCTTTCCTGAAAATGAAGCCGGCCATATCCATGAAAAGGGCCTTACAATCTCTTGACTCCTGGATCAAGACAAAGAAGGAGTTAGGAAGGACAATCTTTTGCATGCCTCCCGCTAAACTAAGGGGTAGGAGAGGGATATGGTACGAAACGGGAGAAAATATGGGATTGTCTCTGCCCGTTTCAGCTGAATCGGACTTCTCCAGTCTCGTAGACTCGTCGAGGAGACATGCCTTAAATTCAGCAAAAGCAACATGGGGTCTTTCGGAAATGGACCATCTCCTCAAAGGACTTTTTCATACTTTAGAAGTATTTAACTTCCTAGATTGGTCCCTTGGGGTTATTGCTAAGAAGTCCCATGAAAAAGAAACAACAAACTGAAACATGAAACCTTACATGCATCGATAAGGCGGTTCAAGATGGATCGGCGGAAGTATGCTCCCTCTTCGGTGCGGGAATACTAAAGAAGAGAGCGGTTCATAGTGCCTTTCTCACTAAGGCCGTCTCGCCTTCGCAGAGATCCGCTTTGTTGTATGCGCCTCTCTCTAAACATTTATTTCCTTCTCAGTTGGTGAGAGACATTGCCCATTCACTAACTGAGAAAGCCACTCAAGATCTTTTAAGGCAATCCTCAAGGAAAAATAGACCTGTGGCCAGTGAGGAAAAGAAAGCCTCTAGGCCAGCTCAACAACAGCAGCCCTTTCGAGGAGGCCCTCAGGCTAGATCCATCGCCAGAAGAAAGTCAACGGATAAAAGGGGAAGACCTGCCTTCCGTCCCTTTAAGAAGGGAAAATGAGAAATCTTTCCTCCAGACACTTGTAGGAGCCAGGTTACAGTTCTTTGCGGGAGCATGGGAAGACATAGGATCCGATCCTTGGTCAATGTCAATAATCAAGAAGGGTTATTATATCCCATTCAAGGACAGGCCCCCCTTGACAACATCACCGAGGGAACTGTCAGCCAGATACAGGGACCCTGTTCTGATGGATACTCTTCGTCAAATGGTGGAACAGATGGACAAAAGAGCAATAGAGCTGGTACTGGATCAAAAGCTCCCCGGGGTTTTACAATCGCTTGTTTCTCATAGCAAAAGCCTCGGGGGGATGGAGACCAGTACTGGATGTAAGTTCGCTGAACAAATTCGTACAACAACAGAAGTTCAGCATGGAAACGTCTGCCTCAGTACTTGCAGCTCTCCGTCAAGGAGATTGGATGGCGTCCCTAGATCTTCAAGACGCATATTTCCATGTCCCGATTCACCATTCGTCGAGGAAGTACCTTCGTTTCATGTTCGAGGGAAGGATCTATCAGTTCGGGGCCCTGTGTTTCGGCCTATCTACGGCTCCCCAAGGCTTTACAGACTTGATGAAAAATGTCTCAAAACATCTTCACATGAAAGGGATAAACGTCTCCCTATACCTGGACGACTGGCTCATCAGGGCCAGGTCTCAAAAGCAGTGTCTGGAGGACCTGTCAACAATCCTGGAATTGACAAAGGCATTAGGATTAATCGTGAACCTCGAGAAATCTCAGATGGTCCCCAGCCAGAACGTAGTCTATCTGGGGATTCAGCTGGATTCTCGGGGTTTTCGAGTATTTCCTTCTCAAGAGAGAATAAGGAAAGGCTGTGCCACAGTATTGAACTTCTTAGAGAAAGAGCGTACTTCAGCGAGGGAATGGTTGAGCCTTCTGGGGACCCTTTCCTCGCTCGAACAGTTCTTTCCTCTAGGAAGACTACATCTCCGTCCGCTTCAGTTCTTCCTGAGAAGCAGTTGGAGTTGGAAGACAGGACAGCTCTCGGACATGTTTCCAATCTCATTAGAAATAAAACAACAATTAAGGTGGTGGTTGACCCCCTTAGAAGAAAACAAAGGAGTATCCTTGGAAGTACGGAACCCAAACCTGACATTGTTCTCAGACGCGTCGGAGACAGGTTGGGGTGCGACTTTAGGGTCCAAAGAAGTGTCAGGCACCTGGTCGGAAGAGCAGGTGTCATGGCACATAAATTGCAAGGAGCTCTTTGCGATTCACCTCGCGCTAAGGAGCTTCGAGCAGATAGTCAGAGACAAAGTAATACAGATATACTCCGACAATACGACCGCTCTGGCTTATGTCAAGAAACAAGGAGGAACTCACTCTCTCGCCCTATACGAACTAGCAAGAGATCTGCTGATTTGGGCAAATCAAAGGAACGTGGTTCTTCTAACGAGATTTGTTCAAGGAGAGAGGAACGTGAGAGCGGACAGACTGAGCAGGAGGTTCCAGGTCCTTCCTACAGAATTGACCCTCCACTCGGAAGTCTGTCAGACCCTTTGGTATCTTTGGGGGAAAACCGCAAATAGATCTATTCGCCACATTTCTCTCCAAAAAGGATAGATACATTTTGCGCCCTGGTAGAAGATCCCACGAGCTTATGCAATAGACGCCTTTCTCCTGGACTGGTCAGGGCTAGATGTGTACGCTTTTCCCCATTCAAGATTCTGGGGAAGTAGTCAGAAAGTTTGTGGCCTCGAAGGAACCAGAATGACTCTGATAGCCCCATATTGGCCATCCCGAATTTGGTTCACGGAGGTGATGGAGTGGACAGTGGACTTCCCCAGATCTCTTCCAAACAGGATAGATCTGCTCAAACAACCCCACTTCGAGAGGTACCATCAAAATCTACCCGCTCTTGCTCTGACTGCCTTTCGACTATCGAAAGACTTGTCAGAGCGAGAGGGTTTTCTCGCAAGGCGGCAAGCGCAATTGCTAGAGCCCGCAGATCATCTACTAGGTGAGTGTACCAATCGAAGTGGGAAGTTTTCAGAAACTGGTGCAGGTCGAAGAAGCTGTCCTCTTCCGATACCTCTGTAACCGAAATTGCGGATTTCCTTCTTTTCCTGAGGGAAAAGTCACATCTCTCTGTACCAACAATTAAAGGATACAGAAGTATGCGTTCGTCAGTCTTTAGAAACAGGGGTTTAGATTTGACGAATAATAAAGATTTGCACGATCTCATCCGCTCCTTTGAAACGTCGAAGTCAGTAGAACGTAGGGTTCCGAGCTGGAACTTAGATGTGGTTCTGAAATTTTTGTCCTCGGAAAAGTTCGAACCACCTCATACGGCTTCATTCTGAGATATCACTAGAAAGTGTATATTCCTGCTATCTCTGGCTATGGGCCTACAAAAAGGGTCAGTGAGTTGCACGCCCTTGAGTCACGAGGTTGGCTTCAAAGAAGATTCTGCGATTTGTTCATTCCAGACTCTTTTTCTTGCCAAAAATGAGAACCCTTCGAATCCCTGGCCCAGGAGTTTCGAGGTAAAAGGACTTACTAGCCTAGTAGGCAGAGAAATAGAGAGATCACTTTGTCCAGTTAGAGCACTGAAATTCTATCTGGACAGAACGAAGCGGTTGGGAGGCTCACAACATGGTCTATGATGCTCGGTGAAAGACCCCAAGAGACCTATGTCTAAAAATGCTTTGGCCTTCTTTGTTAGAAGTGTAATTACCGAGGCTCATAAGAACTGCCCAGATGACTTTTAATCTATTAAGAGTAAGAGCTCATGAGGTAAGGGCAATCGCGACATCTATTGCGTTCCAAAGAAATATGTCACTTAAAAATATTTTGGACGCAACCTATTGGAGATGCAACTCAGTATTTGCATCTCATTACTTAAAAGATGTGCGAGTGACGTATGAGAAATGTTTTTCTCTAGGTCCGTTTGTGTCAGCACAGACGGTTCTGGGTAAAGGAGAGAGCACCGATCCTTAAATATGTGTACGTAACCCTCTTGTCGGATGTGTTCTTGTGTTTCCTGTGCATGGGAGTGTCAGATGTCGCACTGGCGGCCTTCACTTCTCTTCATTAGGAGATCGAGTGACAGCTGACTATTAGAGGGGTACAAAAATTTTTTTTATTTTGTATGTATGATTATCGAGTTTGTGGTTGTTTGCTAAGAGTTTGGGGATGACTCTTAACAATCTTAGAAACTAACACAGTTGGATCGGGTGATCGGGATCGGTTGTGTGCTCCTTAAAGAAGGCGTGTTGTCATATAAGCGGATTAGCACCCTTGACAAATGCCAGTTTGGAGGCTCTGCCAAGTAAGTGGATAAGACCCCATCGACAGACCAGCAAGAACTCTTGGCCACAGATCACTATCTCGCTAAGGCTCTTGAGGTGAAGCAGACTCCTGGGCAGTAGCCACGAAGTCTTTCATCTAATAAGGTAGGAACCAAGGTCTATTTATACCTACAACATATGTTGTTTACCTGTCCAGTCAGTAAGTTAGCTGTCTCTTGCCCTCCACCAAAGGGTGTCAATCAGCTATGTATATATCTGACAGGTAAGTTGAATGTATGAAAATGATATTGTTATGATACAATAAAGTTTCATACATACTTACCTGGCAGATATATACATAGCTATCGACTCCGTCGTCCCCGACAGAAATTCAAATTTCGCGGCACTCGCTACAGGTAGGTCAGGTGATCTACCGCCCTGCTCTGGGTGGCAGGACTAGGAACCATTCCCGTTTTCTAATCAGATTCTCTCTTCCACCTGTCTCCTGCGGGGAGGCTGGGTGGGTCTTCAATCGTATATATCTGCCAGGTAAGTATGTATGAAACTTTATTGTATCATAACAATATCATTTTACGTCTTCACGGTTAGATACGTAGAACTTAGCATGGAAAGGTGTGGCGGCGTGTTTCCGCCACATCTTCACGACATTCGAACTTTGGGCAAGGTTTTATGAATAAAACCTGGGAAAAGTAGCAGCGTCTAAACGTACATGTCCATGGTAATTTTGGTTCGACTATGATAAGGATAACTGGCGAATACAGAAATTTGTACGGCAGCACCGTAGTTGATATTGAATGAAATGATCAGTTGTTGTTGTTTACAGCTCCAGTTACCTCCCACCCATGACGAATTTGATGCGCTTGGTATTATAATTAGGGTCTGGAATTATAACGAGTCCTTTTGAAAGATTCCAGTTCCTTCTATCATTGACGATGGTCAGTTCGGAATTCCCTTGTCGACGGTCAAAAGTCACGGGGACAGTAAAAGTCGTTTACCTGTACAAAAGGGAGATCACTAAATCCACCACTGCCCATGAAACAAGGAATTGGAATCGGTGAAAAGGACTCTGGATAATCCAAGGCACCACTCTCTAGCTAATGCTCGAGTGGTTCCACCCACCAAACTCGATGCAGGTGGAAGGAAAGGAGAGATGAAAACAACAACCTTGGACATGCTTCTCTCTCTCTCTCTCTCTTTGATTATTATTATAATATATATATATTATATATATATATAATATAATATATATTTATATATATTATATACTATACATACATTTATACATATAGATCTATATATATATATATATATATATATATATATATATATATATATATATATATATATATACTAATATATATATAATCAAAGAGAGAGAGAGAGAGAAAAGCATGTCCAAGGTTGTTGTTTTCATCTCTCCTTTCCTTCCACCTGCATCGAGTTTGGTGGGTGGAACCACTCGAGCATTAGCTAGAGAGTGGTGCCTTGGATTATCCAGAGTCCTTTTCACCGATTCCAATTCCTTGTTTCATGGGCAGTGGTGGATTTAGTGATCTCCCTTTTGTACAGGTAAACGACTTTTACTGTCCCCGTGACTTTTGACCGTCGACAAGGGAATTCCGAACTGACCATCGTCAATGATAGAAGGAACTGGAATCTTTCAAAAGGACTCGTTATAATTCCAGACCCTAATTATAATACCAAGCGCATCAAATTCGTCATGGGTGGGAGGTAACTGGAGCTGTAAACAACAACAACTGATCATTTCATTCAATATCAACTACGGTGCTGCCGTACAAATTTCTGTATTCGCCAGTTATCCTTATCATAGTCGAACCAAAATTACCATGGACATGTACGTTTAGACGCTGCTACTTTTCCCAGGTTTTATTCATAAAACCTTGCCCAAAGTTCGAATGTCGTGAAGATGTGGCGGAAACACGCCGCCACACCTTTCCATGCTAAGTTCTACGTATCTAACCGTGAAGACGTAAAATGAACAGAAATCTGAAGAATTGAAATTATATAGTAAACTGCTTTGATAAAAAGGTAGGGTGAAGATAATCTAATTTCTAATCACCTAAATAAATCATACGAACTCCCAATGTCTAGCCCAGATTCACCGATGAAAAAAATGAAAGTAGGCGATAAAAAAAAAAAAATACTGTTATTTTTCCTCAAGTGATGGCCTTGTCCCGGAACCTCGTTCTTCTGACTAGTATTGACTTCCTTTGTAGCTCCGCCTTCTGCTCCCCATTTGGTTCAGGAAAGTGTATAGAGAAGTTAGAACATTAACCTATTTTTAGTTCTTATACAATTTGCACTATATGTAGCCCGAGCCTAGGACTGCCCTGCGACAGTTGGAAACATCCGCTGCCAGGGAACCAGGTCGGTTCTCGGGACGATGGGATTCTGTGCCCTCCAATACCTTCTTCGCCCTTTTCATGGTCTGAATCTCGTTTTAAGTGTTCGCCAAAGGACCGCTAAAGCGATCGCCTAGGACCATTAAAGCGTTCACATTAGGACCATTTTGGTAAGCGTTAATGCTCACTCCGTAGGCGCATTCTGTTGTCTTCAACACCTAGTTTGAGGTGTTAGCATGCATAGGCTTAATATATGAAATTGGTATAGATATGTCGACTCGGTCGACTGTTTATCTCTCTCATGTTTTGGTTATTCTAAATTCTCGCCGGCTACTGTCTGTAGTATCTAGAGTTCTCACAGTTAGATATTCTAGCTTCAGAGATTTTTAACTTCGTTTCATAGGAATGCTTTCAAGTATGTACGATTGCTTTCTGACGAGGCGGGAGCGTCGTTGTAACTCCTATCCCACCGCCTCCCACTTCTGGTGCCTTGTTCTCTCTTTCCCTCATTTGACTCATGGGGACTGCAGACCAGAGTTTGCAGGCGTGTGATAATTATCGTACGAGTACGATAATTTGACCCTCTGTACGATAAACGATTATTAATCCAAATACAGTAGTTGAAGAGGTTTAATAGATAATTTGGTCTGATACATCTGGGAACCCTGCTGTGGACATTGTTGACTCGTGTGAATCTGTGTTGACTCGTGCGGACTTGGCTGAGTCTCGAGTCGCTTAAACTGTCTTCCTCTCATTGAGTCGTGGTGGATTCAATACAGCACTCAGCTGCTGTCACTTCTTATCGACAAGTGTCGCTTTTTGTCGCCAAGGGTTGCGGAGAAAAGGCAATCCTTTAAGCTTTTTTTTTTTTTTTTTTTTTTTTTTTTTTTTTTTTTTTTTTTTTTTTTTTTTTTTTTTTTAAAGTTCCTGTCGGCAGTTGTCTCCTCCCGTTGCCCGCTGATGGAAGAAGTGTGTGAGTGGAGTTGGAGGAACTTTTGGGCCAGTCGGCGTTTGTTGCCACACTACGCCTTGCTGTGTCCTCATTTTGTGCTTGTCGTCTTGTCTTTTAAAGTCTCGGAGAGCCAAAGGCCGCCTTTTGCTGTACAACGCTTACTGGTCCTTTAGCCATCTTTAGTAGGTGGTTTGCTTTCTTTCTCTTTCCTGTGGGAAAATGAACTCGAGACTGACAACATGCTGATGGATTTTCAGTTTAACTTGAGTTATTACCTTTTATCTACGTTGTCTCATCTTTGCGACGACTTAGAGTGGTGGAGACGCCAACCCAGCGGGAGTTTTTAGCGAGGAAACAAGTAACTAAAACAAGTAACTCATTTCTGATGCTGCAGGGTAATGTCCTCATGCTTGTACTCACTCGGCTTAGAAGAAGTGAACACTTTCGCTTCTTGTCTGATTATGCAGCTCGGTTCAAGGCGAAAAGGGATTATCTATTGGTAGTCTTATTTTATACCTTTCGGGGATAAGTGCAGATTCAGGTTCTGGGATATGGACAGTTGCAACCTCCTAACATGCATGGAGTCTTGGGACCAGTACGTTACATGGTGGAGACGGTGAAGGGCAGATGTGATTCTTTTTGGTTGCCCTCCACTGGTTTAATCTACCTCTTATAGCTTCCCTTCTCTTCAGTAGAAATCTCTCATAAGTCTCTTTTAGTAGGAGATTGTGTATAGAGGGAATGATGGTCCAAGGGTAATTCTTAGGAAGACACCCACAAGTAATTGGAGATATCTTGGACGTTTGGAGACTGAATAACAGTAAGTGTCTGCCCATACTTGTTGGTTTTCTAGCATGGTTTTAGTGCCTTTCCAAAGTACGGTCAGACTTTGTGGAACACATGCAGAATATAAGTTATGTCAGGGACTTGTTGCCCATTGGTAGATGGTCGACTTTAGGAGAAAGACATTTCTACTGAATCAGTGATTCAAGTTAGTCAGCTATGTCAACAGTATTCCAAAGGCCAAGGACCTGTTGCTTCTTCTGGCCCAATTGCTATGGATTATATTGTTAATTCTATATATCCCCATTCTTATCTAGTGATGCAGAGATGATACTTGATTATGCATGCTTGTTGGTCAAGATGAATTGGCATGTGCTGGTTGAAGAATTTTAGACCTGAAGGAAACTTCCTATATGGTAAGGGCTTTTCCTTAATAGGAAACATGGCCTCACAGGATATTTTCAGATCATCATGCTCAATTAATGTACAGTTTCAGCGTAAGAATTACGACATACAAATAACGTTCTTTAAATTTGTAAGTAATCCAGAACCAACTTTGGCTCCAGGACTGTAGGAGGGACTCTGTAACCAGGAATCTTCCATTTTGTTCTTGAACCAAAGTCCAAGTTTTGGTCTTTTCCCTCTGTCATGCAACACAGTTTAACTAGTGTCATTACACTTTCATGCAAAATAGAATGGTTAACACTACATCTGGTAAAACTTTTAGATGTCAGGGCAGTGGAAAGACATCAGGATGCTTAGCAGGTTTATTCCCGGTCAGAGGAAAAAAGTCTTTGTCGGAAGTTTGCTGCTTTGAGTGAAATAAAACAACATATTGGTTTGATCATTCATTCTGTGAAAGGACAGTGTTTTAGCAATTGGGGATTCAGGAAGAACAACTGCCTACAACGGCCTTTACATCCGTAAGTTTGGCACTTGGTGTGAATTTAAGGAACACTCATTTAGCTTCCTAGCATTTAGATGAACAGGGACATCCGAATGATTACTACTACTTTGTTGGCCCTCAGGCTTGAGCAGTGGATGTTTCCTTAAATTTTGCCTTATTCAGAGTCATAGGCCTGCCCCTCGTATCTACTCTGAATTCTATTGAGTAATTTCAAGTTCAAGAATTGCTAAGTCTCCTGTAGAGCCCTTGTAGCCTCAGGGCAAAAATTTTCAGAATTTCCAATGCTCTTGGTAGATGTCTCATTCTTCCGTTGAGAAGAAATCAATTCTACTAAAAAATTCCATACAGTTCCATTAACGTAGGCATCTCAACTGCTCGGAGATGTTAGAATGTCCCCTCCCAATAATAAGATTTTCAAGTTATCATAGGATCTGTCCTTAATTTAAAACTGCCAGGGCCTGGGGTCAGAAGCAGTGGTCTGTGTGTTGCTGAGGGTACCATTCTGGAGGAATTTTCAGCACCTGGAACCTTGTAGATGTCAATGTTTTCTGTTTAAAGGAGAAAAGACTTCACTGTCTACTTCCAAAGTTATAGTTCCATACGTACTTTCCTTGGTATTGCATCAAGTACTACTTTTAGATCTTGCTGAGGACCAGCAATGTAAGGTGTCAAGGTTGATGCCTCTTCATCTCTATATCAGTCTCTGGAGTTTTGATGCTGGTTCAAACTTCATCTAAATTTACTGTAAAACCTTTTATTTAACAGTGGTTAATAAGTAAATTTATTGTCGGCACCCTTCTTTAAGCTGGTGTAAAGGGACTGCTATTTTAGCTTTCTGCCTTAGAGCTGAGGGTGATGTTAAGGCTATGCTTTACAGTTGGGGCATTTAGATTTAAAGGTTAAACCTAGAACATTATCATCCTTTTAGAAACCGTGAACATATCTTCTACCTTTATTGAAGTTAAACATTCATATTGTGAGCAGCAGTTGCAACTTCATTTAGTGTTAAGTCAATTTGTCGCTCTAGAATAGGATTGATATGTCACAGTAGAAGTACAATTCAGTTTTTGCCCGATCACTACCTTAAGTATACAGAATTGTGTTTGAAAACAGTAAAGCCCTTGATCCACTACTAGTAATGGGTAGTCTTTTCCTGAACCAAAAAAAGAGCAACTATTTAGGCTGTTTTGTTTAAATCCCAGGTTTTAATATTTTAGGGAGCGTGAAGGTACAAATTTTGTATAGGAGCATACCTTTATTGTAAAGGTATTTATTTTAAGTGACTGTCATTTTATAGGGCTTTTGGACTCAAGCACAGGGGTCCCTCATAACGCTTGAGTTTCATTCTGGCTGAATCAAAGTGGTTTTCTCTGCAAGGCTGCTCTTTGCTGCATATGTATGAGAGCCTTGCTCCCTAAATGGAATCCAACTTCTGGTGGTAGTAAAATCCACCAAGGATTCCAGATCAGGTGAGAATGTTTTGGGGTTTCATATAAGAAACCTTTAGCTCAAATGGCTGAGCGGAACTTTGTCTAGCTGCACTACCCACCATCCTCTTCTTAATGTGGGAATCAGCTAAATTTAACAGTAGGTAAGATTCATCTCAAATAATATAAATTTTCATAATAAAATTTATTATTTTGATACTTGCCTACTGTTAAAATAGACCCACCCAGCCTCCCCATAATTTAGTGGGCTGTCAAGGAGAATTCTGACGAGCTAAAACATTCGAAACACACCTGGTGGAGAACAGGTAAACTAGACAGTCATCCGGGCAGCCATTCAATTTTTGTTTGTTTGAATGCCGACACGCTTAATCGGCGGGGAGATATAGCTAAATTTAACAGTAGGTAAGTATCCAAATAATAAATTTTATTATGAAAATTTACATACTTAACTTCATTTTGTCAGATTCAGTGAACTTACCGGTAAATCTTTGCCTAGTATGAGAGAGAGAGAGAGTCTCCCTTTTCAGAATGCTAACATTTCCTCCATCCCTTTGTCATATCTTCTAGTTAAATAAATTGAAAAAGCAAATGAGAGTGGTAAAAGTATTGTTGCTTAGACACTGTATCCATAAACAGTTGTTTTGCTAGAACAACTGAACTGAATCTGATGATAATGTTTTGCTTGCATTTCAGCCATAGTATGATAGTAAAAAATTACGATAGTTATGTTACAAATGACATTAAGTAGAACAGGACTTACATATATTTGCATTATACTACCATTATTAGGTATGGAGAAAATATAGTACTACTAAATTTAAGCTGCAGTTGTAGCTGAAAACAAAATTTTTGCACTGCTAGTGACTTTAAATAATCGTGCATCGGCAACATGGATGCAACATTACTGCATATAACAGTAGAGAAAAAAGTATTTTAATAAAAAATACTGGCCATGAAAGAACACATTTTACTGTTGTTTTCACGCCGACAACAGATAAATACGTAAATATCGTACATTAAGAAATAGGATAAGAATAATGAACGTAATCAGTTTATTGTTAAACAAAATAACTTGTTCACGACACCATCTGTTGATAAGTTCACAACAAGACATACATATTTAAATCCTATTTCTACTTGAAAGCACTTCATATAATAAAAAATAACCTATTTACGCTAAATAGAAGCAAAAAAATTCCTCTGAATGAAGTTTATGGCGAAATAACCCTGCCTCTGCCCTCTGCTGATTTTTCCAAACCAAAACATTGATCGCTTTTGTTGTATTTTATAATATTATAAGCAATTGTGTGAGACTATATACAGTAATATTGGATACATTGAAGTAAAATATATATAACTTTTTAAAAAAGCCAGGGAAAAGATGTATATTCGTAATCCTTGTATTTTATGAGGGTCTCTCTGTTTTAGATAAGTACTGATAACAGACAACAGTGTCATCTAAGCGAAATAAATAACAAAGTCTAGTCTTGCATTCAAATCAATTTTCAACTTGAAATATATAACAAAAAAACAAAAAAAGGCCCTAAAAACCCTATGGAGGGTAAAGCCCAGTTATGAATATATTTAACAGGTACTGTAAAACCGAAGTGACGCTAATCGATAGTGACGGTGTCCGTATGCTGCCTGTAGTGGCGCAGGGCGAGAGAAGGTGACTGAGCCACGTTGGTGGCTCGGACCCACCCGTGAAAGCCAGGAATGGCTATTTTTCAGGTGCCAAGATCGATGTTTCTGTTCCTCGGGTCAAGGCATCTGAAGGAGATAAAAGGAGATCCTCTGTTTAGCCGTTGTCGTGAGGTTCGTTCACGGAGAAGATGGATGCGTGGCAAGATGTGTCAAGTTCTCGCCAGCGTTCATAGAATGAAACAGTTATAGGAGATGAATGCTTTGTTTAACAGTGAATGAGAACACCGCAAGTTCAGAGAAGAACAAGCAAGAACAGTCAATCTTCTTCTTCTTCTTCTTTTTGTTTTTTTTTTGTTTTTTTTTTTTTTTTTTTTTTTTTTGTTTTTTTTTTTTTTTTTTTGTTTTTTTTTTTTTTTTTTTCTCCCCCTCTGCGTTCTGGTTACACCAGAATGAACAAGGAAATAAGAGGAATTTTGTGGAGTCTACTTCTCAGAGTTCAAATCCAAGAGACATTTTTTTTGGTTCATTCTTAAGATCTTACCGAATATATGTCAATCTGTTCAGGTTGCACCGAGAGGTTTAAACGCCTCTCTAGTGCTACTGTTTTGAGAACAAGAAGTTCAGCTCATCACCGTAGAAGTCTCCCTTGGGGATAACTTCACTTCACCCTCTTCATTAGAGAATGAAGGAGGTCTGCTTCCAGTCCTTATTTTTGTCTCTCAAATAAAGAAGAATTTGGCTGGAGTGTGATTTACAGGAACCCTTGAACTTTGAATATACTAGTGTAGTGTATTTCTCTCGTGACTTATTTCTGTTATTAGTTGCATCATCCGAGTAGTAGGCGCATATCTGTTAAGTTTATTCTTCTGGTATGTGACAGAGACAAATAGTACCTTCTCTTAATTAACCTGAAACTTGGGACATCCTTTTGGGCCTCCCAAGAGTTAATGGTTTTGTTCATGAAACTTACCTGTCAGATATATATATAGCTGTATTCTCCGACGTCCGACAGAATTTCAAAACTCCCGGCACACGCAGTGGGCGGCCAGGTGGTTAGTACCCATTCCCGCCGCTGGGAGGCGGATATCAGGAATCATTCCCATTTTCTATTCAGATTTTTCTCTGTCGCTGGTCGGTAAACAACTGTTTACAGACCTCCGCCTAGGATTTTGAAACTTCTTGTGCTAACTTGAGTATTCTGATTGACTTTTGGTTTTGATTTGGCTTGTTGGCTTGGCATACGTGATAGTGGATTTGATTTGGATTTGGCTTTGACTTTTCTTTGATTACGATGTCTGGATCTAGCTCTACTAGCTTCAGGGTGTGTAAGGTACAGGAATGTAAGGTGAGGTTGCCGAAAGCTTCGGTAGACCCTCATTCGGTGTGCTCGAAATGTCGTAGTCATGTATGTATGTTGAATGATAGATGCATCGAGTGTGAGCAATTGACTGAAATTGAATGGAAGGCATATGATTCTTACGTGAGAAAGCTTGAGCGTGATAGAATCAGGAGGTCTTCCTCTAGGAGTGCTTCTGTGAATAGAAGTCAAGGTAGAATTGTATCTCCATTAAATCCTCATGTAGATGTAATTCAACCTAATCATGTTGTATTGCCTCTGAACAATCAGGAAGTGTCTGCAGAAGGAAGCGTATTATCTACGATCATGGAGTCGATTCGCGCCTTGGAATCTAAAGTGATTGCTCTACAATCAAATATGAATTGCAATAAAAGTGTTAGTGCATCTAGTGTTGTGGAGGGGGCGTCAGATCGGTCCCATAATGCCCCTAGGCCTAGGCCCCTGCCGGACTCCCAGGCCTTAGGGAGAGGGCAAGCCGAAAGCCGAAGGAGGGTTACGGGATCTGATGACCGGTCTGACGTCCCTTCGGCAGAAACTGAGGACGAATCTCAGGCTGCCGGTGTTCGTGCACGGGCACGGATACTTAAAGAGTGCTTCTCTTCTTCTGAGACTTCCTCTCCTCGCCGAGGTTGGGACGCTCGGAAGACCTCTCATGGGGAGAGCGGCAGGGGCGCAAGGTGTCGCACAGGCGGCCATCGCCCTTGTCGCCCTCTTAAGAGAGGTTTCAGAGAAGAGGACGCTTCACGTCCTTCTGATCAGTACGTAGATTCATCACCTGAAGATTTTGAAGCTTTTCCGCCACAGAAAAGGAACAAGACTTCATCAAGGGAGGACTCTTTCGAGCGTCCAAGTCGCTCTAAGCATGTTCCTGAGTGGAAGGAAAGGGCATCCCCTCGCCCATCTTCCTCGCACAGGATGAGTCCTTCTCCTGATCGAGAACTTTCCCCCATGCAAGGAAAATGCTTTGGGAAATGCAGAAACAGTTAGCTTCCTATTTTGAGAGAAAGGAGGCAGTAACTAGTCATCGGAGGAAGGATAGGTGGCTGCCTGTTAAGAGGACGAGGCAGTCCCCGGCTCCTTCTCCGCGTTTTTGGCCGACGCATTAGAGAACGTGATTACGTTCCTCATGAAACGGCGTCTAGGAGAGACGAATTTGACAGAGAAGTGAGTTGTCGCACAGGCGGCCGGCGTCTTTGTCAAAAGGCCGAAAACGCTCAAGGATCCATAACGGAAGTTCAAGCTTTGCATGATGATAATCACGCTCGGCGTCTTGAGCAACGAAGCGCTTACCAGGACGCTCAAGAAGACGCTTTTCAAGACGCGCGGGACGCTCGCCAAGACGCTCCAGCTGACGCTGTTCAGGACGCACGGCGTCCTACACATCAGGACGCTCAGCAAGACGCTCGAGCTGACGCTGTTCAGGACGCACGGCGTCCTACACATCAGGACGCTCAGCAGGACGCTTCTCAGAACGCGCGGCGCCTTACATATCGGGACGCTTGCCAGGACGATCTACAGTTGAGTCCGAAGCGTCAGGATATTTCACATGTTAAAGTGTCGAAGTCATCGCGATCTTTGAAGGGCGCTGATGACAGAGAGAAGGATTCTTCTAGTGATCTCTGCCCTACGGATGATGACGAACCAAATGCGTCAGCGTCTTCAGACTATAAGACTTTGACGGATTTACTTAAGAAATTGTTCCCAGACAATTTTCAAGCGCCCGTTCCTTGCTCTCCACCTTCACAATTTGCCTCATCGAAGGCCAGGAAGGCTCCTGGCTTCGTTAAGATGGCCACTTCGCTCTCTGCGAAGAGAGCGTTTAAGAGAGTCCAGGATTGGATGGATTCAAGGAAGGTTAAAGGGAAGACTTAGTTTGCACTTCCTCCATCTAGACTGAAAGGGAGAGCGGTGATCTGGCACGAAACAGGAGAAGAGGCAGGATTGAAAGCACCGTCTTCTTCTCAAGGAGATTTCGCCAATTTGGTGGACGCTCCAAGGAGGTCTTATTTGTCATCGGCTAAGGTTTCCTGGACAATGACGGAGACAGATCATCACCTCAAGGGGTTATTTAAGACGCTAAGAAGTGTTTAAATTTTTTAGATTGGTGCCTCGGGGCTTTGGATGTACAATCGAGGAGTCAAGACTCGATTCGCTGGAAGAGCTTTCGAGTGTATTAGCTTGTATGGATAGAGCAGTAAGGATGGCTCTGATGAGTTAGCATCTCATTTTGCTACAGGTCTGCTAAAGAAGAGAGCTCTCTATTGTAGCTTTGCAGCGAAAGCAGTTTCTCCCACTCAGAAAGCGGAGTTATTATTCGCCCCCTTCTCTACGCACCTATTTCCGCAGTCCATGATTAAGGATCTGTCGGTAAACTTGCAAGAGAAAGCAACAAGGGACCTCTTGACTCAATCTTCCAGACGACCTTACTCCTCAGGCTTCTACTTCAACAGCTCCAGCACCCAAGAAGAAATTTAAGCCCTTTCGTGGAGCACCTTCCTCTAGAGGTTCTTCGAGAGGAAGGGGGTCCTTTAGAGGTAAGATCTCTTCTATCAAGAAGGGAAAAAATTGACGTTCTGCCCTTCAGGCACCTGTAGGTGCGAGACTCACCTTATTTGCTCAGGCATGGAGGACGATAGGGGCGGACACCTGGACCCTAGATGTGATCGAGAGAGGAGGAACAAGATCCCCCCTTTCCTCTCTGCGCCTCCTTTGAGCACGAAGCCGATAGACCTGTCGCCCGCATACCAGTCAGAGAAGCAACAGATCTTACTCGACCTTCTAGATCAAATGTTGGAAAGAAGGCCGTAGAAGAAGTCCTAATGCTGGATCCCCAGGCTTCTACAACAGGTTATTCCTGGTTCCGAAGCAGTCTGGGGGATGGAGACCTGTCCTAGACGTCAGCAGACTGAACATTTTTGTAAAGAAAGAGAAATTCAGGATGGAAACTTCTCAGTCTGTGCTAGGGGCCTTGAGACCAGGGGATTGGATGGTGTCATTGGACCTACAAGACGCTTATTTCCACGTCCCGATCCATCCTAAATCAAGGAAGTTCCTGAGGTTCGTCTTAAAAGGGGCAGGTCTTCCAGTTCAGGCTCTGTGCTTCGGTCTGAGTACGGCGCCGATGGTTTTTTACTTTCCTCATGCGGAATGTAGCGAAATGGCTTCACCTATCGAAGATAAGAGTCTCGCTGACTGGACGACTGGCTAATCAAGTCGTCTTCGAAGTCAAGGTGCCTGGAGGACCTTCAGACGACATTGCAGCTGACGAAGGCCCTGGGCCCTTATAGTGAATTACGAGAAGTCCCATCTGATCCCCACGCAGTCCATCGTGTATCTGGGGATTCAGATGGATTCAGCGGCTTTTCAAGCTTTTCCGTCAAAGGAACGTCAGCAGAGATGCTTAGAGAAAGTGTCAGCCTTCTTAGGGAAAGAAACATGCTCGGCGAAGGAATGGATGAGTCTGCTGGGAACCATTTCTTCACTGGAGAAGTTTGTTTCCCTGGGGAGGTTGCACCTCAGGCCACTCCAGTTTTTTATGGCAGAAAACTGGAAAGACAAAAAGAATCTAGACTTGACTTTGATTATCTCAAAAAGCGGTCAAGGATCAACTGAAGTGGTGGCAAGATCCGATCAAACTCTCGGAAGGAAGGAATGTCCCTCAAACTTTTTTGAGCCACCCCGACCTAGTGTTGTTCTCAGGACGCCTCCATGGTGGGCTGGGGAGCAACACTAGGAGAAAAGGAGGAAGTGTCAGGCCTCTGGAGAGGGGAACAGAGGTCCTGGCACATAAACTTAAAAGAGTTTGGAGGCTATTCGGTTGGCTCTTCAGTTCTTCGAAGAACGATTGGTGGGCCGAGTTGTCCAGATCAACTCGGACAACACTACGGCTCTCGCTTACATCAAAAAGAAAAGACGGGGGGGGGACACTCTCGATCACTGTTCATGATAGCGAGAGACATCCTTCTATGGGCGAAAGCTCGAAACATAGTGATCCTAAACAAGGTCATTTTCAGGAATACAAAATGTTCGAGCGGATCTTTTAAGCCGTCAACATCAGATGCTTCCCACAGAATGGACCCTAACATCTAGAAGTTTGTCAAGAGCTATGGAAGTGTGGGGACGGCCGCTAGTCGACCTCTTCGCAACAACCTCGAAAACGAAGAGGCTTCCGATTTATTGCTCTCCAGTTCTCAACCCGGAAGCAATAGCGGTAGATGCCATCCTATGGGACTGGACGGGGATGGATGTTTACGCCTTTCCCCCGTTCAAACTCTTAGGAGAGGTAACAAGGAAGTTTGCGGCGTCGCAGGAGCGAGAATGACTCTGATCGCCCCTTTTGGCCCTCAAGCGATTGGTTCACGGAGGTCATGTCTCTTCTGGTAGACTTCCCGAGAACCCTGCCAGAGAGAGCCGATCTTCTCAAACAGCCCCACTTCGAGAGGTACCACGGAAACCTCTCCGCTCTGAGAGTGACTGCGTTCAGACTATCAAGAAGTTGGCGCCAGAGCGAGAGGTTTTTTCAAGATCAGTGGCAGAGGCTATTGCCAATGCGAGAAGAGCTTCCTCTCGAGCAGTTTATCAGTCGAAGTGGGGCTGTCATTCAGGAGATGGTGTAGGAAGAAAGGTAGGTTCCTCCTCCACGACCTCTGTGAACCAAATCGCTGAGTTTCTCCTGCATTTGAGAAATGTGGACAAACTAGCAGTGCCCACAATAAAAGGATACAAGAGTATGCTGTCAGCTGTCTTCCGTCACAGAGGATTAGACCTGACAAATGATAAAGACCTTCATGATCTTTTGAGATCGTTTGAGACAACCAAAGTACTACAACCGAAGGTTCCATCATGGAACCTTGATGTAGTTCTAAGGTTCTTGATGTCGGCTCCCTTTGAACCTCTGCATGCTGCCTCATTGAGAGACACTACTAGAAAGGCGATTTTCCTAATCCGCTCTTGCCACGGCAAAAAGGGTTCCGTGAAATTCAAGCAATTAGCAAATATGTGGGTTTCAGAGGACACAGTGCAGTGTGTTCCTTGGATCCTAATTTCTTAGCTAAGAATGAGAACCCATCTAACCCCTGGCCAAAAACCTTTGAAATCAAGGGGTTAGCAGAGTTCATCGGACAAGAGCCAGAGAGAGTCCTGTGCCCTGTCAGGGCTCTCAAATTTTATATACAAAAGACCAAAGATGTCGGGGTCCTTCTGAAAATCTATGGTGTTCTGTCAAGAGGACCCGACTTTCCTATGTCGAAGAATGGCACTGGCATTCTTTTTACGAAGCACCATCAGGGAGGCCCATGCGTCCTGCTCGGATGGTGATCTGAAGCTTTTGAAAAATAGAAGGCCCATGAAGTGAGAGCTGTTTTGCCAACTTCAATGGCATTTCGAAAGAATATGGCACTTAATGATATCATTAGCGCTACTTTTGGCGAAGCAACTCTGTGTTTGCTTCACATTACCTGCGGGATGTGAAGATGGCATATGAGAACTGCGAGTCGCTAGGACCATACATATCCGCAGAAATGGTGTTGGGGGCAGGGAGCAGCACAAATACTATCCTATAGAAAAGGGGTAGGTGTGCTTTTTAATTTGGTGTTGGTTTATGGTTGAAGGGTTAGTTGCTTGAGGTGCTTTCCCTTTCTTTAGCCTAGAAGTTATGGGACTAACTTCGATAGGTTAGGTCAGGTGGTGGTTTTTAGCTTCGTTGCCCTCACAGTATGGTCAATATGGTCTAGTCACATTGTGGTCACGCCCGTTGACAGATCATCTAGAGCGCACCAATACACAGGGTCACTACCTTGTGGCAACTAGTAAAGCAAAAGCAGACTTCGGTGACAGTAATCAAGAAGTCAGCTATGCTAACAGGTAAGGAATCAAGATGTCAATCATCTGCACTTGAGGTGTTTCCTAAATCCTTCTATTCTGTCCCTTCCCACCTCCAATGGTGGGATTCAGCTATATATATATCTGACAGGTAAGTTTCATGAACAAAATGTTATTGTTATGATACAATAAGGTTTGTTCATACTTACCTGGCAGATATATATAATTAAAGTACCCACCCACCTCCCCTCAGGGAACAGTGGCTATGAAAAATCTGAATTAAAGAAAATGGGAAATGATTCCTGATATACCGACCGCCCAAGCGGCGGGAATGGGTACTAACCACCTTGGCCGCCCACTGCGTGTGCCGGGAGTTTTGAAATTCTGTCGGACGTCGGAGAATACAGCTATATATATATCTGCCAGGTAAGTATGAACAAACTTTATTGTATCATAACAATAACATTTTGATTTTGAGGTAACTAGTGGTATTGTTTCCTAACAACATCACAGCATTTGCCTTATCACTGAACAAGAGGGTTTTCTTTCCTCCCATTTCGGTTAAAATGCAGATGCTCCAGTTATCTTTTTTCTCTTGATGGTTCTAGCCAAACGAAACGCATTCCATCATGGAATGCACTACAAGGCAACTCAGTACAAGGAGTCAAGCGAGTGGTAGGGTGCTCTCGGTGCTGCTCACTCTCGTAAGATTCTGTTCTGTTTAGTATTCTTGCTCCTTTGTCGAGGATTAACTACCAATTGAATCTGCCCTGCAATCACAGACTTAAGTCTCTGGTTGGTTCTGAATGCTTGCATAAGGCCCATGTCTCATTCTCCACATTTTCCGTTGCGATAATTTTCAGGCAGATATCTCATTAGACTTGTTATCATCTTTGTATTTACCCTATGGTATTACAGAAGTCTGTAGCCTAGTCTTCTGTTCCATTGCACCTGCTCCATTGGCCGCTGTGATATGACAGAATGGTTTTCTTTAGACAATTTGAGTTTTGTCTTCTAATATAAATGTTCTAATTCGTAATTTGTTCAATTGTTCTTTGTTCAATTGTTCTTTGTTCAGTTGTTCTTTGTTCACCCAGAATCAAATAATGGAAGACTTCACCTGTTTCTTTGTTCACCCTGAATTGTAATAACGGAAGACTTCGCCTGTTCCCTGCTCGACCAGCTCTGCTTCCAAAGTAAATTGAAAATTCTTCTCTGATCCAACCCACAAGAAGCAGTTCTTCAGGCAGTACAAAATCTGTTTTCATTACTGAAAAGACCGCCTTCATTGCAAGCTCCGACTTTCTTGCCGAGCAGCAATGAGATAGTGGAATAACTTTTTCAGTCTTGTAAAATAACAGAGATTAGAGCTGTCTTCACTGGTTGGTGTCGTCGACGGGACTTTTTCTATGATCAGAATCTTGAGAGTTTACTTCACTCAATTCAACTGAAGATGTATGTCCAGATTCACCTTAGTCATTTACTAAGTAATATAGTATTGTTTCTCCTTGGTCGAGATTCAATTACTGATGATAAACCTCTGTCTTGCCATCACAGGGACCTTGGTCTCTAGAAGGCATTTGACTCATCAAATGTGGAGATGCCTCGCGAGAATCATCTGGTCTCTTAACATCGTTGGCAAACAAGATAGACGATTTGTATGGTTGTTCTGAGCATCACCCTTCAAAGGGCGGGTGTCATGTTGTGACTATGTCTTGGATGTGCGGCAGTGCAATCAGTCGGCACCTGTTGACTAGTCCGAATCCTTCATGATCTGCTGTGCTGAGGACTTTGTATTGATTTATCCAGATCAGTCATTGTCCTATTGGTATGTTGCTGTACCTATGAAGGACCGACACCCTTCATTGAGCGAATGCTTTTATCCACTGCAGACTGACAATGCGGGAGTGTCTAATGACACGTCTTTCTCCAAGTCTTACTTGATCATGAGAGACTTCTCTGCAATTGGATATGTCCAGTGGCTGGGTACATTTCATCACTCCGAAGAATATGTTGGACCAGATCTGCCCACAGGTTCTTGGAACCTCTTTTCCTTGGACTGGTGGTGGATATTCACAGGTTGTGTTTGCTTACCCGGCTCCTTCAAGAGGACAAGTTCATCTCGCCTGTGTTGCGCTGTTCTAGAGGCAAGAAGGATGCGAGAGTGACTGGCCTCTCAACCTTCACTTCCTCGTCCTTCTGCTCCTCTTCCTTCAGGTAGATGTTAGGACTCGTACTTGCACTTGCTGGTCAGGCTATTGATGCGGTAAGCTTTGCACACTCAGCTTCCTTTGTATTTTCCCTGCCAGAATCATGGAAGCAATCCCATTCCTTCCTCTAGTGGGTGGGAATCTGTAGCAGGTGTAGTGATCGCTGAGTCTTCCTGTCATTCCAAGTATCCAGGGACTCCTTCACCATTTGGCTGCAGTCCCAGTTACACACAGGTTGGAGCCGAGGATGACCACTACGGGCTCGACCCTGGGGTACGCGGCACCACCTCACCTGGTCTAACCCAGCACGTGACATGGTCACCCTCACAGCTGTGGTGCAGGCCCCGTTACCACGCGTCTCCAAGATGGAGTATATTCCTCCCCCTCCCCCAGGTTTTGCTGTCCTCGCTCCTCCGCCTGACTTTGAGTGCCCGAAGAGCTCACCATTGGATCTACCACCTGTTGTCGTCGCCATGCCTGCTGCCCCTGTTCCTGCCCATGGAAGTGCTGCTGCTCCATCAGTTCCTCCTGCCCAGGAGCTTGGCCCCACTGCCCCCGCAGCTGCCTCAGCTCCAGCCTGGATGGGAGACCTGTCTGCTGTCCTGAGGAAGCTGGTGAAGAAGAAGTGAAAGAAGAGGAAGGTGTCATCGTTGTCTTTGTCTTTGTCTTCATCGGTGTCATCGTCTTCTGCCGCCTCTTCCCCTTCTACTTCCAAGGGCCCCCAGCCGAGGAAGGTGTCCTCACCCCCCTAAGAAGTCTCGCACAGAGACTTCTAAGGGTCTCTCTCGCTCTGATGAGACAGGTGGGCTTTCCTCTGGTCCTCCCTGTTCCCAAAGAACGGGCCCCCTCTCTCCTTCCTCAGGGAAAAGAGAGACAGGGACGTACCAGCTACTGCTGGTACCTCCGCTCCTGGCTCTAGAGGTTCCACCTCTGGACCGGGAACCGTCTCGGCCGCTTGCCAGAAAGCGTCACCGCAGCCAAGGTTCAGACGACTGAGTATGTTCACTGTCAGGACTTGGGCACGGAGCGGAAGAATGGTAAGAATCGCTCAGGTGACTCGCCAGACTGGCAATCGCTCGCGTAGCAATTGACCATTACCTATGGTTGATGTGACGGTCCCACCAGACCCTTCATAAGGCGAGGCTGGGATGAGGTCCCTTAGGTCCCTTGGAACAGCTTCAGCTGCTTCTGGCCCCCCAGATGCTGAAGCCTTGCCGAGGATGGGGGGCTTAGGGTTCAGCAGCTGGGCCCTGATGCCTGGTGGGAACTACTTTCTCGCTGGGCCTTGGTGCCCAGCTTTTGATCCAACGAAATAAGTCAGCCCTTTTTCTTCTACTAAAAACATTTCATCTTTCTGCCTTCCTCCCGCTATAAGGTATGGATTCTATGATGACGACTATTGGCTTGGTTTTGGACATGATTTAGTCTAAATCTTGGGATTTGAAGGAGGGTGAGGATGGACGGCATGCCACCTCACCCGTAGAACTCTAGTACCTGACATGGTCGAGCGAGGGGAAAGTTTAATGTCAAACCCTATCCTCAATGCCGGGTCTGATCTCGACGGACATCACGACGCCTTAGCACTGGGGATAGGGTGTATATCCAGTAATTACCTCTAGGACGACCCCAATTAAAGGGATGACCCGTCCTCTAAGTGTGACTCCATGGTGGGTATGGGGAATATCTGGATGAACTATGTATTTTACGTTCTATGGCAACCCCCCCTATTTCTGTTGACGACCCTATGCTTTCATCAAAGGACTTGTCCACGGAACCCAAACATCAATTTTCCATGGTCGGTCCCCAGGATCAATGTAGTATCCCTGGGCCCGAATGACAGACGGACACGTTGACGACCCAAAGCAATCGAGTAAATATAATACAGCCAGGAAATCTAAACAAAAAGCATCTGGTTCCAGTATTGTCACACTGGAACCATTTGCCATGAAGAAAAATAATAAATATGAAATAGCTCCTGGGGTCTTTGTACCCAATTCCTTTAATAAATACCTTAATTTAAAGCTAGAAGGTGACAATATAGACATTTTTCAAGTGCATAGGGAAATCATTAAATGTTGTGGCAGACAGCCAAAAATAACACCGCAGAATGGAAACATGCTCCTGGTAGAAAGCATCTCCCCAGAGGAAAGTATCAAGTTGATGGGATTGTCGGACCTTGCGGGAGTTACGGTTGAGTGTACCCCCCACTCCAGCCTGAACTCCAGCAAGGGCTTGATTTATGCCCCTCAATTGATGGCTCTCTCTGAGGAGAGACTTATAACAAAATTAAAAGACCAGGGTGTAATAAAGGTGGAAAGGATGTCAAAGAAGGTTGATAATAACAGAATACCTCGGCCTACCTTAATATTAACTTTTGACACCTTTAGACTTCTGGAATATGTCTTTGCAGCCTTGTGTAGGTTTAAGGTAAAGCAGTACATCCCGAGACCCAGAAGGTGTTTCCATTGCCAGCATTTTGGTCACACCCTACAAGCATGCCGATCCAAATTGCAAGAAAATCCTGCAGTCTGTGTCAACTGTGGAGAGGATGAGCATGGTATGTGCACCAGGGAACCTAAATGTGTTCACTGTGGTGAGGACATGCATCATCATCTCAGCAGTGTGATATATATTTACTCGAAAAGGAAATCCAAGCCATTAGAGTAATAGAAAGAACAACATTTAAGGAAGCACGAGAGAGGGCCAAAGCAAAGATTGTAAGACCCGGGCTAAGTTTTGCTACTGTAGTAGCAAAATTAAGAAACCAAAAGAAAGAGAGAAATAAAAAAAACCCAAGTTAGGAGCACAAATGTAGAATCAAATAATCATTAAAGAGACAGCTAACTGAATCATTAGAGTCAATTGATGATGAGAAAGTAAAGACAAGGTTCACTAGAACCAACAAGAAAGGCCCTAGTATGGAATTGGAAAAAATTGAAGTACCAGTTGAGATACACCCTCCACCATCTCTGCCTCATTGGAGTCAAGCCAGTGTTGCTGGTCTGGTGCCAGTCCTCGCTGGTACTTCTGCCCTCATTAGAGGCAGAGCTGGCAACCGCCAGCAATACAAAGACTCTTGAGGTGGTCTCTTTAGAGAACACCTCTGCTTTCTCCATCTCGACAGAGATGGAGAGTAAAGAAACTAAAAAACCCTCAGTCAAGGGCACTGAAGGAAAAGATGTTGGCTCTATGAAGGCAACTCCACCCAAGAGGCCAACAAAGCCTTCCATTAAAATGCCTCCCCCTGGTAGGTAAGGAAAGTGCTCTCCCAATCTTGCAAAAGGAACCATCATATTTCGGGTCCCAAACATCAAATAACTTAGCATTCCAGTTATTCAATGGAAAATTGTCAGGGAGGGACTTAGTGAAGCCATAAGTAATGAGGAAGTGCAAGCTTTTGATCTATGAGCACTCCCCATGTAGTGGGTTATGTTTTGCAGAGAACCCATTGCTAGGTGAATATACACCCCTTTCCTCCAGGGAATATGGTTCACTATAGAACTACAAATTTGGATTTAGAGGTGGGAATTTCATGTATGGATCCCTCATCCTAGCATCCGTCGAGATGTGTCCGCACCTACCAAGTTGAAACTACAAATTACTCCACTATTTCAAGCTGTGGCTGTAACGAATTAAAGTTTACGGAAGGAAATATAACTTGTTATGACTTTTTTTCCCTTTACATTCCCACCCAATAGCCATGTCTCCCCAAAGAGAACTTGAGATACTTGATGGGAGTCAAGCTACCAGAGCCATTTCTTTTTCCTACTTGGTTGACTTCAATATGTAGACATCCATTGTGGGGGAATGATTTAACATCCCAAATCAAAAAGGGAATATGATGGCATCTTAATTTAAGAAACTGAAGAATATAGGTCCTTCGTGTTAATACTGGAGAACCTACCCATTAACCACATTCAGACAGGCACCCGTCTCCTGCTCGACCTTCAATTATGTAGGCTCCAACTGCAGTGTTGTTTGATTTTAGATTGGAGAACAAATGTGATGACTGGGCATACGCCAGTGACCATTCTCCAATTGTGATCACACCATGATGGTCCCAACCTATCCCCGAGAATCACCACGGTGGTTGCTTGGAGGGGAAAAGCAATTGGGAGAAAATTCCAAGATTTTTGATGAGGTTTGGAGGGGATGCAAAAAGATCTTCCCTAAGTGTTTAGATGAATGCCAATTTGATCTACTTCAATTGGAACATTACATAATGCAGGTTCTACACCTCGAGTTCCTCGAACTAAAGGACTATTCAGGAGATAACGGCCAGTAACCATGGTGGGTCAGAAGACCTAATGGTTGTTACACCGAGCTCACCAGGTCATCATTGACCTAGTTGCCGTAGAACATCCGCACCTTTGGACAATGTCATAATTTACAAACAAAAGTGGTAGGGCCACGATTTCCGGGGGGGGGGGGGAAAAGCCATGAAAGCTGCCAGAAGACAAGCAATGGGCCAAATATGGTATTCCTCTATTTAACAGCAGAACACCAGATCTGTAGCAATTTGGAAGAAATAAGAAAGATTAATTAAAATTCGGGTTCAGGTTAAACACCCACCCAATCCTCCTCCAGTCACTTAAATTGAAATAATAATCATGTTACTGATGGCCCACAGGAAATTAGTTGATATGTTTTTCTGTAACACGTTTTGCTCGAGTCTCTTGAAGAGAAAATCAGATAGTTTCCCCAGGACAAATCTTTCGAATGATGGACAAGAACCAACAGGTTACTTGACGTTTTTCATCAAACAAAGCTGAATCATATAATATGGCCTTTTTTCCTTTTTGGGAAAGGGAACTTTGACTCTGCGTTTATCTAGGAGGGCAAGACCACTGCCCCCTGGTCCAGATGAGATTCCTTATGAAATGTTTAAACACATTTCAAAGACAACCCAAAACTTTTTACAATAAGTATTGATACAATAGAATAGTTGGATGAAAGCAGTCTACCTTAGGCATATGGGAATTAGCTACCATGTTACCATTCCTTACAAGCCTGGAAAAGATCCTCCTCTTGTGCAGCAAGTTACCGGCCCCCATTGCTTTAACAATGTTGGTTTATGTAAATTGATTGGAAAGAAAAAATGGTACAAATGTAAAGAAACTGATGTGGTATCTAGAAGCACAACAATATTCAAACGCCCGCTCAGTGTGGGTTTTCGAAAAATGCCTCCACCCTGGGACATCTTACTGGCAACCCTTGAAGCCTCTTGGTCTGTGGAGCCTTTTGCCCATCCGAAACAACACGCCATGTTGACAGTGTTTTTTTTGATATAGAAACGGCATATGACACCTGCTTGGAGACATGGGATTCTTCTGAAGACTAATGCATAATAGTGGTCTACAGTCAAATTACCTTTTATTTGTTGAAATCCTTTTTACATCGTAGGTTTTATTTTTAAAGTTAAAGTTTGGCAGTACTTTAATCAAACGAAAAATGCCAAGAGAAGGTGTTCCCCAGGGTAGTGTTCTCAGTGTTACAACCTTTTTGCTCTGGCCATAAACAGTGTTTTGCAAGCTGTCATTCCAAGAGAGGTTTTAAAGAAAACACAGTTTTGTGGATGATTTTGTTCAATATCCTTTGCTGCCACCCGGATTGACTTGTAGCAGAAAGAAAAGCTATCAATTAGCAAGTAAATAAATAGTAAGTTGGGCTGAGGAAACAGGGTTTTGAAAATCTCTGTAAGCAAGACTACTGCTGTCCAACATTCTGTCGGATCAGGGAGTGCATCCTGAAATCCAGTACGCCTCTATTTGTATGGCCGTAGGAATCCCATGTGGTAGAACAACGTCACACTTCTTAGGCCTAGTTTTTGGACAGTAAGTTTGACTTGGGTCCCCCCCCATATCAAACATATAAAACTCACAAAAAAGCCTAGAAACTCTACACCATCTTGAAGGTGCTTCTTCTCACACAGTTTGGGGAGCTTGGATAGGAAATCTTTACTAAAGCTTCATGAAATCCCCTACTCTTGTCCAAAGCTGTCATATGGTTTGAAGTTTATTCTTCAGCTTCCCTCATGTAACTTAAGAATTTTAGATTCAGGTGCATCAGCCAGGTAATCGTATAGCCACAGGAGATTTTTTTTTTTTCCTTATCCCTTCGTCACCAATAACCTAGTGTGCTAGTTGATGCATGAGAGATGCCCCTTGAACTCTATCGCCAGTCCCATCATTACTTCGGTACTGGTTTTTAGAGGGCAAAGACTTCCCCCCAAATCCTCTGGCATTTTCTATGGCAAATAGAAATATTTTTAAACGGTTTTTACGAAGTCATCCAAGGTTATCCCACTCCTTTTAGCCTATAGAAATTTAAAAATATTTTTAGAGGATATCGAACTATTAAAAAAGTTTCCCATTGTCCCCTTTGTGTAGTCTCCCAGTACGACTGTCCTGGAGTTATCTGATTGAAATTGAAATTTTGCCAGGTACTTCAGTGGAGCAAAGAGGGATAAAATCTGGATGAGGAAATGAGGTCCCATATTTTTAGAGCATGTATCAGAGCATGTAGAATACCAAGTTTTATTTTATATTTACTTGATGGCTCTAAGTCCATGCTGGCGGTTGGAATATGGAGGTTTTTAGCGAATCGTTTTTAACCGAGAGGTGCACTTCCTTCTGTTGCCCTCAAACTTTACAGCTGAATTGTATGGCAATCCTAATAGCACTGGAACATATTAACAACACTCCCCCAGTTTGTTAGTCTATACAATATTTTTGGTTTTTGACTCCAAAAGTGCCCTACAGTCCCTGGAGGAAGTCTTTATTACTGATCATAGCCCTTTGGTGTTTGAAGATCTTGCAGGTGGATTTTTTCTTTGCACCAAAATAGAGGCAGCATTGTTTCAATTTTGTTGGGTTTCGCCTGCCCATGGTGAACCATATCGGTAAACGAAGAGGCAGACAAAGCTAGCCAAAGCAGCGCAAAACTTTGGTACCAAGAAAATGCCCCTGTTCCATATCGAAAATACATTCTATGATACATTGGAAATCGGGAATCCAGCATTTACTGGGTAACTTCAGTGGGACAGAGTATGGCCCCAATAAAATGAAAGAAATTACTAGTTCAGCCACCCAACCCTTGGAAATTAGACCTAATATCCAAGGTAAGTGGTAGGGGAATTGTATTGGTGTAATAGACGTAATTGGCCATAATCACGCCGTTTTAACTCATGGCTAATCTGATGGATGGGGAGGGGGAATGAAGCCCCTTCTGTGACGATTGCTTAGTATTTCCACTAACCGTTAGGCATTTGCTGGTTGAGTGTCCCAGTCTGGTGGAACTTTAGGATCGTTTTTTTAGTTATAGTAGTAGTTGGAGCAGAGGGGGTAATTATAAGCATGGCCAAAACTGTTGGGATAAAAGCGCATGTATTAACCTAATATCTCTTTTTATCAAAGAAGCTGGTCTTCTCAAATATATCTGACAGCTGGTGCTGTCTTAGTATATACATTTTTTTTTTAATAGTTTTTACTGTTAATTGATCAATCCAATTCAATTCTTTTTTGATCGGATAATTATTTTTTTTTATTTTTTATTCAGAAATTTATTTTATTTTTTAAATCAAATTTATATATATCTCATAAAGATTAAGGATTGGTTAGAATGTTTTATAAGATATTATAAAAAACTAAAAGATCACATTTAGTATTTCGGTGACAGTGACCCTGGGTAGTTTGTGACGCCCAGATAACTCCAATCAATCAAGTCAATTCAATCAATCGGCTGCTTCTGGGATCCGTAAACCGCTTGGTGAGAACGGTGTCTCGCTCTCTCTGGTCGCTGCATTAGGGGAGTGGGACCGCTACCAGTCACCCAACCGTTTGATCCACACCAGCGTGATCGTGGGCGGCACCGCACGGCTGGTATCACATCCCCCTGACACACTAGACTAGACCGACGCTACCATCCTCAGTCCAGAGCTTCCTCCACCAAGGCAGGGAATCGGCTGGGTCCAGACCTTTGCATGGCATCCGATCACCACCCTGTCTGGTTTGGCGCATCGCTTGCAGTCCTCCCAGCCTACCGGTTTATGCTGGTTAGGCAGGGTAGGAGCGTGGAGGTCCGACCTCACCCCCTGGTTTCCCTTCAACCTCCTCAAAGAACACCCGGGGAGGAGTCCCATCTTCCTCATGACGTAAGTCACCCCTGAGATACAGAGGTCCGTTTTGCAGAGGTCCATTGCGCTAATCCATCAGCATCAATGAACCTCGGGGAAGAATCGGGTGTTTGATTGCCCCCCCCTGACCGTCCAGTTGAGGTTTGGAGTCCTTTTCTGGGGGCCTAGGAAGGAACCCAGTGTCAGTTAGGGCTACCCGTCTTCGAGGAGGGAACCTTGGCCGATGGAAGTTGCTGGACCAGGTGAACGGCTCTTGTCCTCCGGTACAGGAAGCTTCACTCAGGGCCAGCAGGTTGGACAGCTGCTCCCCCCCTCCCTCTACCATCATCAGCAGCGATTCTACGTTGCCTTCGACCAGACCCGTTTTGCCGACCAAGCAAGGTTGACTTAAGTTAGCTCGCTAACTCCGGGAGTGCCTCTTCAGCAGCCTGCTGTCAGAGAACCTCTGTGGTTTCTTCCGCAGCAAGAGGCAATTTGACTCCCTGGAATCCCACTGCCATGGGCAGCTTTCCAGGTTGTTTCCTGGCTGGATCTGTGGGGGTCCCTCACATTATTCCAGAGTCGTGGCTTCCTCGGGAGCTATAGTTCCTTGGGAAGACTCGGTGTTCGGGAGACTATGCCAGTCTGGAGGTAGGGCCATTTCCTACCTTGCCCAACAGATTGCCAACCTGTGGTCCAACCTGGTTTTGAGGAGGCACACACCAGTGTCCTGAGGTAACGTTGGGTCCTGAGGAACTGGACCATTTGCTGGGTTCCTTCTCTTTTCTTCTCCAGAGATGGTGGACGCTGTGGTGGAAAAGCTTAGAGCTGAGGACAGTGATCACCTAGTACACCAGGCCAGTTGTGAAGACTTTTGGGCAGTCTTGCTCAACTGCGCTAAGCCTTGTAGCTTAGCTGTGTCTTCCTCCACTCCTAAGACGTCAGTACCATCAAGGGTAGTGCGGGAAAAGACCCAGCCTTCCTCTTTCTCTTTGAGAGGTGAGCATCAGCCCTCCTCTCACGGGAAAGGGGGCTAAGTGAAAGGGGAAGAGAGAGAGAAATGCTAGAGACAGCATTCCCCCTCCCCTGCTGCCTGGAGGGGCGGGTGCCTGGCAAGCTATTGGGAAACTTGGCAGCACTACGGAGCCGAGACTTTGGGTAGTGGATGTCTTTCAGGAGGGATATTTACTTACCTTCGAGTCGAGACCACCCCTCACTTCACACCCGGTCCATCTTCAAACATACATTCCCAGTTTTGCCTGGGACGTATCACTGACTCAAAGAAGTGCAGACCATGCTGAGGAAAGGAGCTGTGGAAATCGTATAAATCAGTCACCAGGGTTCTACAGCCGACTTTTCCTGGTGGAGAGGTCTAGGGGGGGGGGGGGGGGGGGGCCTGGAGACCGGTGCTAGATCTCTCTCCTTTGAACCGATTCATTCGCCAGACTCTGTTTACGATGGAAACGGCACGCTCAGTGCTCTATTCTATCAGGGAGAACGATTTCCTGGTTTCAGGGGACCTGAAGGATGTGTACTTCCAAATACCTATCCATCAGTCCTCCAGGAAGTATCTTTGTTTTTATCCTCGACAGGACGGTGTACCAGTTCAGGGCACTTTGTTTTGGTCTTTCAACCACCCCACAGGTGTTCACGCAAGTGTTCGTGCTGGTGTTGGCTTGGGCCTATTCATTTGGGATACATCTGATGAAGTATGTCAACAATTGGCTGGTCCTGGCAAGCTCTTGCTCACAGTTGCTACAGGTCAGAGATCTCCTCCTCAACTTCTGCTGCGATCTGGGGATCGTTGTAAATTTTGAGAAGTCAGATCTTGAGCCCAAGCAGAGGATGAAGTACCTGGGCATGCTGATTGACACGGTAGTAGCATGAGTCTTCCCTGCAGACTCGCTGATCTGCAGGTTCAGGGAAGCAGCTCGTTTTCTGTCACGACAGGAACCGTCTGCTCAGCAGTGGCAGGTAGTGATCAGTCACCTATCATCACTAGAGAAGTTAATCCCTCACGGTCATCTTCACTTACGGTCTCTGCAATGGAGACTAAGGAGTGCTGGTCACAGGCACAGGATCCACAATCCTTCCTGGTTTCTCTTACTGAGGAAGTAAGGGAGGACCTGGCCTAGTGGCTAAATGACAGGAACCTCTTGATATGAGTCCCACTATGCACCCCCCTCCCCCCCCGTGAGATGCTTCTGTTCTCAGACGCATCGACCAAGGGTTGAGGCACGCTCCTGGATGAGTTGCTGGTTGCAGGAGTGGAACCGACACAACAAACTCCTTCACATCAAAGTTCTGGAACTCAAGGCAGTGTTTCTCACACTCCAAGAATTCCGGGAATGGTTGATGGGACACTCAGTGGTGGTGATGAGCGACAACACCACGGTAGTGGCATATGTCAACAAACAGGGGACTAGAGTGTCCCTCCCGTTACACCAGTTGATGATGCAGGTGCACGACTCACTCGTTTGCGCTGTCAGCCAGATACGTTCCAGGCAAGAGGAATGTAGTGGCAGATGAAGCTCAGCTGCCAGAATCAGGTGATTGGGACAGAATGGTCTCTACAACCAGACATGTGGAAAGGCTGTCCAATAGTGGATCTGTTCGCCACCCGGCATAACAGAAAACTTCAGGTTTTCTTCTCAGTGGTGCCTTCCCCCATTCTGTCTGATTTGCAATCTTCGGATGATTCTGGTGGCACCCAAATGCCCTCAGGCCCTTCTTTATCCGGATCTGCTGGCTTTTATTTCGGAGGCACCACGAGAGATTCTTCCATGGCACAACCTGCTGTGTCAAGCGCACATGGAACGGTACCATCTCTTGCGAGCGAGAGGCTTTTCTTGCCGAGCAGCAGCAGAGATGGCTGGATACCTCAGACACTCCTCTGCAGCAGTATACCAGGGAAAGTAGTCTGTCTTTTGAGCCACTCTTCAGCAGGTAGCAGATTTCCTGATCTTTCTTCTCTGAGAGAAGCTCCTCTCTGTATCTGCAGTTAAAGGATACAGAGCTTCCCTCACCCTAGTCCGTAAGCTGCGAGGAGTGGATGTTTCCTCCTCCATTGAATTCTCTCTCCTAATGAGGAGCTTTGAGAGGTCTTGCCCACCCAGGGATCTCAGGCCCCTTGAGTGGGACGTGACTCTTGTCTTAAGGAGTTTGACTCGTAGACCCTACGAGCCGCTCCAGGAGTCATCAGACAGGGATCAGACCCTCAAGACCATCTTTCTGCTGGCCCTGGCTTCGTCAAAAAGAGTAGGAGAACTTCATGGTCTTTTCCTCGATGTCAGACACTCGAGGGTATGGGGATCAGTTACACTCTATTTCGTCCCGGATTTCGTAGCGAAGACTCATAACCCTTAGGTCCCTGACGCCAGGTTCGAGACCTTCATAATCCCCTCCCTAGAGGTCTTTACTGGTAATGATACGTAAGAGATGCTACTTTGTCCTGTTAAGAGTGCTATGGCGCTATCTGAAGAAAACTTGACACCTCAGGCCTAAGTGTCGACGCCTATGCATTAGCACCAGGGTGACCAAGAAAGAAGTGTCCAAGAACACTTTCTTTCTGGCTTTGTGAGGTAATCAGGAAATTGTACGACTTGGAGGGGAGTGCCAACACCTGTACCTTTCGTCAGAGAGCCCACGAAGTTGGAGGTATTGGTCCAACCCTTGCATTCCGCAGGAACTTGTCAATTGCACAGGTGCTGAAGGCAGGGGTGTGGTCCAACCACAGACCACCTTCACCTCCTACCTTTGGGATACTGCCCATAGGTCCTTGGACACTTTTTCCTTGGGACCCATGGTGGCTGCTCAACAAGTTGTGTAGCTTACACAGCTCCTCTAACAGGACAAGGTTGCATCTTGTCCTTGTGATATCTTGTATGGAGAATGAATGAGTGTGTGACTGGCTCCTCTTCCTTCTCTTTTCCTTTTTCCTGCTGGCAGAGGGTAGCTGTCGTCACATGCTGGACAGGGCCTCAGTGATGTGGTTGGTATGGTGTTGGCATCTCACCTTGGTGGTCGCGGGTTTGATTCTTGGCCATTCTATTGAGGAGTGAGAGATATGTATTTCTGGTGATAGAAGTTCACTCTCGACTTGGTTAGGAAGTCACGTAAAGCCGTTGGTCCCGTTGCTGAATAACCACTGGTTCCATGCAATGTAAAAGTACCATACAAACAAACATGGTGGATAGGACGACGGTGCAGGAAGCTACATGACCGAGCTTCATTCTGTCTCTTTAGTTAGGGATAGAAGCATTTATCTGTACCTTCCCTGATAAGGGGGGAAGCAGACAGCAGCAAGACAAACCCAATGCTTAATGTATGTGCCCTCATATGACTTGAAGTTCTTGCTTACTATTCATAAGATGTACGCATGCCTCCCTCATATAAATTGGTCCAGAGGTCTGGCCGCTGGTCCTGCAGTATTTCACTCTGATTAGTTGGAGAGAGGCTAGGTTCCCCCCCTTGCTCTTATGACCAGGGAAGGAATCCAGGTTGGGCGAACACCAGTCTGTTCACAAGACTCAGATTCCTCCCACCAATAAGTGAGTCTTCCTTATGTAAAGGACCAATGGATTGTATGATGTGTAGGAACAAATCACAATTTTTGAAAGTAAATTGTATTTTTTCCTAAATATACAAACCTTAGGTCCTTTACATATAGGCCCACCTCATGTTGAAGTAACAGAATGCCGTATAGTACTGTTGCCTAGTTCCTGTAGGTTCTTCTGGTCACAGCATACTTGTCACATTCTTCAGGTTCTGGGCACCAGCTTGAAGAGCCCCAATATATTGGGTTAGATTTCAGGATTAAACTGGCCCAAGAGTCCCCTAAGATTTTTGGTATGATCCTAAATAGGTGTTTTGGTAAAATATGTTCAGTTACTGTGTATTAAGCCATGAAAACCAGATTGGAAAAGGAATTTATTTTCTCTCAACAACAAAAATAAAGAGGACATTTTAAAACAGGGAGAGTGTTATTGTACAAGTGAAATCCTTCTGTAAAAAATACTTCTTTATTGAACAATTGAAACAAAACTCATTAAGGTTCAATAAGTAACAAAAAGAACACTGGTGCACAATATTGAAATATCCATTACTTGAGCAAGAATGCTCATCTAGAACATTTAAAATTAAAATGACTCTGGTTTATGACATCAAGTTAAATGACTCAGGTTTAGGACATCAAGTTAAATGACTCAAAATATTCGGTGTCCAAGCTTCAAAGTTCCAGCTTTTGAATAGGAAGCTCACCTGAATGGTAAGCTTCTACACCTGTGGGGAAGAACCAATTGACAGTTAGCAGTGGAATGAAATACTGACACACCTCACATACAAGAAAACCAAATTTTTAACCCCCTAGATGCTGACCCCTTGGCGTGGGTAGGGGGCTTAGGGACCAGCAGCTGGGCTCTGATGCCTGGTGGGGTTGTTTTCTCAGTGGTCCTTGGGGCCCAGCTGCTGATCCAACTAAATTAGTTAGAACTTTTCCTTCTTTCTGCAGTTTTTTCATTCTTACTACATCCTTCTCCTTCATGTAATATTTTTTATTAGCATTTCGGATTAATTATGTGGAATTTTCCACTTTTGTTAAATTTTACTGCTTAGGTGAGTCTGAGAAGGGATCGTGTTTTGGAAGGGGTTTGCATTCGAAGCTAATTGTGGGGAGTTTGTGGTGGTTGAGGTCGCCACCTGATATGGTTTGGACCCAAGAGGTAGTGATGGGACCCTCCCATTGCTACCTTGAGGGCGGAACCAATCTCCAAACCCCAAAATTCATCAGCCCATCGAATCCAGGGTGGGGGGGCTGGTGTTTTGGGTATGGGACTCCTGGCTTTTTGTCCGGAAGCCCACCAATTAACGTTTGGAGTGGGGTATCGGTCCCCATTAGTGGGGGGCAGAACTCCCAGCAGGCGGATAGGCTTATACCTGGGCCACTGCAAGCGTATTGGTGCTATCCCGTAAGGGTAGGGTATGGGGTGGACCATTGGGAGTCGACTCTCACTTGTGCCATTGGTGGAGAATTTGAATACCTGACTGACCCACAATACCTTCTTGATATAACCAAGCAGTCTACAAATATTTGAATCTATGGATATCGACCAATGTTTGCCCTCCCCTGGATCTGACGACTTAACGGCACTGGCGACAACTTCAGGCATGGACACGGAATAATGAGCTCGGCTATCACAAAGAACCATGCACCGAGACACCAGGGTGCTATTAAAACTGGTGGATTTGACATGAACAATAGAGTGCTTTATTGCACTAATGCAAGCCTTTCGTTGGACTACGAGTGCTTGCATAGTGTCGCAAAACAGTTTGGTAAGGTGGAGAGGATTAAGATGCTTGTAGAAAAAGACAAGCAGTCTTTTTCTGCATACATTAGATTTTCCTCTTCCCAAGAAGCTAGTGAGGCACAAATTAAATTAAATTGCCACATTCTAAATGACTGTTTTAAGCACCAAGGTTTTTTCGGTGAGGAATTTGAGTGATAAGCCATTCGATTTTGTTCCTAAGAACGAAGAATGTGGACCAGCAACATGTACCAGGATGCTTCCTCCCCCTATATGGCATGTTGCCAGTCATAAAGAGGGAAGGGAAAATTTCATTAAAGCTGCAGAATGTATTGAGAACAAAGTGGGTTCTATTCCTATTGGTAATCTGAAACGATATGGAAGAACTTACTCATAAAAGCAGGCAATGAGACGCAAGCTATTTTATTATCAAAGTTTAAAAAAAAAAAAAAACCCCCAGAAAGTGGAAATATTGAGGCTATAACATCGCACAGATTCTTTAACACGCTGAAAGGGGTAGTTTATTCAAGAGACTTGCATGTTTTTAATGAGGAGGAGATTCTCCTAAGGTGCCCTCCTTGTGTATCTCATGTAAAAAAATTGGGATGGGATGCAGCTATGCTTTTAACTTTCTCCTCCAATTACTTGCCTGATACCATCAATGTTGGCCATGAGAGGATGCAAGTCAAAAAATATAAAAGAAACCCTAAACAATGTCGCAAATGTTTCGAATATGGCCACATTCAAGACTCATGTGGAAACAATAAGAGATGTTCTGTGTGCTCTGCTGGAGCATGACAATTTGGACAAGTGCGAAGCAGCCCGTTATTGTTTCCAGTGCAAGGGTGATCATTCTCCAAACAGTAGGACTTGCCTCAGATACAAGTTTGAGCAAGATGTGTTGGCAGTGGCTGATAATGAACATCTCGGCATCAGTGCAGCAAAGCGTGTGGTAATGGGGGCTAACAAGAGTGCCAACTCTACCTATGCTTCTGTATAAAGTTGATGAAGAGTTCTAGCAATGAGAGGCAACCAGTAATAGAATATACAGTAAGCATCGGAAACCTGTTTCTCCTTGCACAGGAAATAATAATCGGAAACTTATGTCAGCAAGTGCTTTGAAGCCCAATACTAAAAATTGTTCTTCCAAAAGCATGGACAATTTATCCTCTCACGTTGATACAAATGTAACGGTTGCAAATTCAGCCCCTAAGCAAAGTTTGCAAACATCCACAAATAATATCATCACCAAGAAGCAACCAAAGGAGTGGTCCAAACTAGAGAGATCTAGCTCGGATCCATCAATTATCACAGTTACTAAGAAACATGATAAAACTAAAGCTGCGCCCACCAGGAAGCGTATAAGAAACACATCCCCGAATAATGAAAGTTTTATAATAAAAACTTCAAATGGATACAGTGTTCTGGAAGAGATCTCTCCGCCAAGGAAGATAGTTCCGAAAGCAGACCCAGTTCAAAGACATGCGAGTTCTCATCAGTCTTGCCGCCCCAAGACTAATAGCAGTAGTGATGCACCTAATCATAGTAAAAATCCTGAGCATCAGCCTCTAATTCAGAAAGCTGTTTGTCGGCAAAGAACCCTAATCTCTGATAAAGATGAAAAGGGATCAAGAAAACAATCTCTTATTAAGGAGAATTTTCCTCTCCACCCTACGATCAGTACTTCCCCTCCAAAGAGTGGGAAGTAGTACATTACCACCTTAACATTCAAGTTCGATGTCCTTCAGTGGAACTGTAAGGGTCTCAGAGCCCAGACAGAAGACTTTAAAGTTTTAATGCATGAATTCAATCCAGGGATTGTATGCCTGCAGGAGACTATGTTAGGTAACTCTCCTTATAATCCTGGACTTGATTATGCTATTTTTAACTCTTTTCCCCAATTGGTGATCGTGCCCATGGAGGTGCTGCAATTATTGTTAATAAATCTCTGCAGCACTCCACAATACAATTAAATACAACTCTACAAGCTGTTGCTGTCTCAGTCATATTAGACAAAAGGATAACGGTTTGTTCATTATACCTCCCACCAGATCTTTCTTTTAACATTGGAGATATTCAGTCCTTGATTAACCAACTTCCCACTCCTTTTCTCTTATTAGGAGATTTTAATGCACACAACCCCTTGGGGAAGTCTGGTGTTTTAGACAGCAAAGGGAAAATAATCGAGGACCTTATTGACACGAATGATGTCGCCCTATATAATAATGGGTCAATGACCTTCCACAGCAGTCATAATAATCATCTCTCTGCACTGGACCTTAGTATTTCCTCAACAAATATCCACCTTGACTTTAACTGGTCTGTTAATGAAGATTTGAATGGAAGTGATCATTACCCGATCCATCTGAAATATGTTGTAAATGCTCCATCTGAAACATTACCTAAGTGGAAGGTAGAAGATGCTGACTGGGACAAGTTCAGTAAAGGAGTCAATCTAGATAGGAAGTTTGAGTCATTTCATTCTCACCTGGATGCCTATGACTACTTCATTGAATCCACTCTGAAGAGTGCTGAGGGCTCGATTCCCAAGACAAAAGGTAAACCTCGTAGACCTGCAGTTCCCTGGTGGAATAAGACATGTGGTATTCTGAGGAAAGTCACTAGGAAGTGCTACCGACGATACAAAACTAGTGGCTCCCCTCAGTCTAAATTAATCTATAATCGTGCGTTAGCCAAGCAGCGGCGCTTACAAGAAAGCCAAAAGAGAAAGTTGGCTTTACTATATCAATGGAATAAATTCAAACTCCATTGAGAGTGGTGTGGCGCAAAATCAGGAAAACTAAGTGGAAAATTTGTTGCGTCACCATTACCCTCATTAAAGGTCAATAACACTCTGATCACAGAGCCCACTGAAGTTGCCAATGAGCTGGGAAAACACTTTTCTCAAGTTTCTAGCCCTGACAATTATTCTCTAGAATTTCAAAGAATTCGGAATGCCGAAATGACTCTGAAATTTGAATCTGGAAAATCTGAACCATACAATCACAAATTTTCCTCAAGAGAATTTCGGGAGGCACTCTCTTCAACTGAATCAACAGCTCCAGGGGGTGATTCAGTTTTATATGAAATGCTTAAACACCTCCCAGATGATGCCAAAAAGTATCTACTCAAGATTATAAACAAAATATGGGAAACTGGAATTTTACCCAAGGACTGGAAAATATCCATAATTGTTCCCATAAAAAAGCCTAATAAAGACGCTTCCAAAGCCACCAGCTATAGACCAATAGCTCTTACCGGCTGTGTGTGTAAGCTGATGGAAAAAATGATAAACACCAGATTAGTTTGGCACTTGGAAGCAAAAGGACTAATATCTCCATTTCAATTTGGTTTCAGGAAAAATCGTTCCACCCTAGATCCCTTGCTGAGAGGCTGACCAATCAAAATCCAGCAAGGATTTGCCAAACGATGTCAGACTATTGGCGTATTTTTCGACCTTGAGAAAGCATATGACACTACTTGGAGAATTGGCATCATAAAACAATTGCACAAGATGGGCATATGTGGAAGAATGATTAAATTTGTATATTCCTTTTTAACAGAGAGATTTTTTAAGGTTAGAGTGGGCAACACTCTCTCCCAACCTTTCGTGCAGGAGGAGGGTGTTCCACAAGGAAGCGTTTTAAGCGTAACACTTTTTTCAGTGGTAATAAACAGTATAGTCCAACAAATATCATCACCTGTTAAATGCTCACTTTTTGTTGATGACCTTGCAATATACTGCACAGGATATGATGCCTTGTCAGTATGTAAACATCTGCAAAGGTCTGTTAATGCCATTACAAAGTGGGCTGATGAGAATGGTTTTAAATTCTCCTCCTCTAAAACAGTTTCTGTAAGATTTACTAGGTGCCAGCGTGTGGAAGAGGTTCCCACACTCGGTTTAAAAGGATTTATCATTCCTTATGAAAATGAAGTGAAATTTTTGGGAATGACTATTGACCAGAAATTGACATGGGCCAGCCACATAAACTCCTTAAAGATTAAGGTTAAACAATCTCTGAATATTTTAAAGGTTGTTTCTGGATTTAGTTGGGGAGCTGATAAAAAATCCCTGCTGAGACTATATGACTCGTTGTGTAGGTCCAAGCTAGACTATGGCTGTCAGATTTATTCCTCAGCTTGTCAAATCAGGCTGAAGGAACTAGATGTTGTACACAATATGGGGCTGAGAATATGCTCAGGGGCTTTTAGAACTTCGCCTGTTGAAAGCATATATGTCGATACTAACCAACTTCCCCTTGATTTGAGAAGGCAAGAACTAGGATTAAGGTACATGGCTAGAATTAAAAGTGCTCCCAAAAATCCCTCTTTCCAGGTGCTGAGGGAAGCAGAACTCACGGGTCTTTCTGGTATAAGAGCCTCTAGACCCATTCCAAGTTAGACGAAATGAAGATGTTAGGGGTAATAATCTTAAATCCCAGAAAGTCATGGAAGTAAAACATCCTGTGTATCCTCCATGGCTTATTCCAGAAGCATCCGTGTGCAAAAAAGCATTTAACAAAAAAGACTGTCCTGAGGAAGAGATTAGGGGAAAATTCTTGGAGCACGAAAACTGTCCATACTAATGTGACAAAAATATATACGGATGGATCAAAGTGGGTAGTGGTGTTGGCTGTGCAGTTATCCTTGGTGATACAGCATATACAGCTAAACTACCTGACTTTGCATCCATATTCACAGCAGAATTAACAGCCATAGTCTCTGCTTGGATATAGTGTTCAAGTAGCGACACTAATTTTGTCATTTACTCTGATTCCAAAAGCACTTTAGAAGCTATTAAAAAATTCAATAGCTTCCATCCGTTAGTTCAAAAAGTTCAGGAATCGCTCCTCCATTTGTATTATTTGCGTAAATCTGTCTCTTTCTGTTGGGTCCCTTCACATGTGGGGATTTGCGGAAACGAGATGGCAGATAGGGAAGCGAAAGCTGCTAGTGTCTCCTCAGAAACAGCCTTTAGTAAAGTGCCTCATACAGATCTAAAAGGTCCTTTTAGGTCTTATATTTTAAGCAAATGGCAAGAAAGATGGACTACTCATCTTGCCAATAATAGAAAGTACAGAAATATTAGAAAATATATATTGCCGTGGCCTTCGTCTTTCCAGTCTGATAGGCGAACAGAAATAGTTTTAAGCAGACTGAGGATTGGGCACACTTATTTGACCAATCAGTTTATTTTAGAAGGGGGCAGCCTCCAGAGTGTGCTTACGGTGGCGAGATGCTAACAGTGGAGCACATTCTGGTTGCTTGCCCCAGATATTTTAACCAGAGA
This sequence comes from Macrobrachium nipponense, assembly GCF_015104395.2. Classification (NCBI taxonomy): domain Eukaryota; kingdom Metazoa; phylum Arthropoda; class Malacostraca; order Decapoda; family Palaemonidae; genus Macrobrachium; species Macrobrachium nipponense. The sequence continues at coordinate 65,409 of NC_061094.1, forward strand.
GAGATATATCTTAGGGGTATATATCAAAGGGATTTACCCCTAAGATATATCTCTGGTTAAAATATCTGGGGCAAGCAACCAGAATGTGCTCCACTGTTAGCATCTCGCCACCGCAAGCACACTCTGGGAGGCTGCCCCCTTCTAAAATAAACTGATGGGTTAAATAAGTGTGCCCAATCCTCAGTCTGCTTAAAACTATTTCTGTTCGCCTTTGGGAGATGAAGCAGATATTTCTGCTCTCATCTCCTTTTTAAAGTCTATAAATATTTTTAATAACATTTAATTATTTTTTAGCTATCACATCATAGATATATATATTTATTTATTAAGCATTTTCTTCATTTATTTCTTCATTAATTCATTCATTTCTCATATGGTAATTTATATATGAACCATTTTCTTCATACACTTATTAACTCATTCATAATGTAATTTATTTAATTTCCATTACGGCGCTGAATGGCTTCTTTGGCCCCAGTGCCTGGGCTTTTGCCCTAAAACTCATACATCCATCCATCCATCCATCCAAATTTTTTAAACAGAAAATTAACAAAATAAAAATTCAGATAACCTTTGAGTCTCACTTTCAACTCACTACATTCCCCCTCACCAGTTCCTCTCTAACTGTATTTATTTGTTCTTAACATTCCCCAGGTTCAGGTGTAGAGGCGTTTTTCCTTTTGAAAGCCATAAATATTCTGGTAACAAAAGTATACGGTACAATCAAATTTCACAGTCGACTATATCCTGAGTTCACAGAAAAAAATATGCATTATAAACAAGGCATTTATACAAGCATCTTAGCCCACCGAACATATGCAAATTACAATAATTTTTTTATATACACTGTACAGTACATAATAGAAGAGCACCTAATACTGTATCAGACTTACAAGTAATGAGCAAAAATTGGTCTGATTTTTTTCCAAAGGACTTCACTCTCAAATTCAAATTTATGAAAGGGACAATTAACTTAGTTTAATTTCCAAACTTTCAGGCATAACATGGGGTAATTGGGGAGCTGAGCCCCTAGACTGCGTAGCAGGTGGACTTCTTTTTACTCTTCTCCTAAATGTTAAAGCTCTAGCATGAGATTCTGCTCTTTTCTGTCGAATGGTAGAGCGTGCCTCACTTAGCTCCTGCAAAACAGGAGAAAGACTCGAGCGTCTTCTAGCTATCTGAGATGACCTAGGCTTCGGTTGTTCAGGTTTTAATGTTTGCTTAAGTACTTTTAGCTTCCAGGTCATACCTTCCTCTGGGGTTTCAAAACCAGAAAAATCAGCTACAAAGCTATCACAAACTGGAAAGTGTGGTCCTAGGTACTGAGCCAAGTCAGCACAAGGAGTAGTAGAACCTTTATGTTCTTCTTGACTAGATAGCAAAACATCAGAAACATCCAAAGTGTCCAATGGTTGATCTAACTCTCCATACCTAAATGACGAAATCAAAACTGGCTGAGGTGACCCTTCTAACAATGGTGAGACGTGGATACTAGGGTCTACTAAGGTTTCAACAGTTGACTCGGACATGAAAGGCATTGAGATCAGATCATCCACAGCAAGAGCAATACTTCCCTGCTTGACTAAACAAGAGGTTGCTACTGGCTCAGGAGTGAGGATACCAGTCATGTCAAGAGTTGCAGGTTCTGCTTCCCACAATTCAAGTACAGTAGAGCCTCGGTTCTCGACGATAATTCGTTCCAGAAGGAGCGTCGAAATTCTATTATTTCAAGAACTGAATCAAGTTTTCCCATAAGAAATAACTGAAAATGGATTAATCCGTTCTTGACCATCAGTTATTACCCTAACCTTGCCTTTTTATACAATACATTACATGTAAATTACAACTAAATAAGTTAAAAGTTAAATAAATATCATGTTAAACGTATATAAATTTTAAATGTATAATATACAGTATAAAAGAAAACTGGCCTGCGTCCAACCGTTTGTTGACCAAGCGCCATAGGCTACCTAGGTGAATAGTAAGTAAAACGTAGTGTAGTGGGTAGGCATAAAACGTATTGCTAACATAATAAAAACATTGAAAAGCAAGTCTAATTATTACAGTAAATTAATAAACTATTAAAATTAAACCCAATTTATATTTATCAAAACTTACGAAAATTTGCCTACAGTAAGTCGGCATTTAAGGATGTAAACAACCATAAGCCGTAGAAAAACCTTGCATTCGATATTAATTTATGGTAAATCTTATAACGAAATCGACTGCAATACTGTATACAAAATCGCTTGAAAATTATCTTTCAGTAAATGTTATGATACTAACGATTTTGTTTCATAAATGTCCTTATAAAAAAGGTGCGTCTTTTACGGCAAATTGTCCAATATCAGGGCTGGTTTCAAGCTTATTGGACTTTGACAATTATTATGGTACTGCTTGGTACATATATATGTACGTATAAAATTAAGAATCTTCTTAATTTCTATAATTACTGTACCATTACGTACCAGCATCTCTTGAGTTTAATATCAAGCTAACCTCTTTTTCACAAGGACGCTTATAAACCAAGCATACAGATTGCATTCGTTACCGCGCACGCGTTACATATGTAAACATTGACGTCTTTTTACAGTAGACATAAAGGAATCGTCTTAATTTCTATAATTATTCTATACCATAGCGGCTTCTCTGATTTAAGCTAAGGCTAACCTCCTCTTTACCAGCAAGCTTAACAAAGTTTAAGATTGCGTTCGCTTACCGAACGGCACACGTATAGCTATGTAACAGTGGTTTCACTACCAAATCTCACACGTAAACAATGACGTATTTTTACAGTAGACATAAAAGAATCTACTTAATTTCTATAATTAATGTATACTGTAGCGGCTTCTGAGTTAAGCTAAGGCTAACCTCTTCTTTACCGGCAAGCTTAAAAAGCTTAGATTGCGTTGCTACCGAACCGAACATGTTACGTATGTACAGTGGGGCCTCGCTTAGTCGCGGATCAGCAATCACGGATTCAGTTAATCACAGGTTTTACTTTGGACCACTTCTCAGTCTATATATCGCTGGTATGAATCACAGCATCGCGGGCTTGTCGGTGGTAGGCTAAGCCTCGTCCGGTTCCGATAACCAACAAATGCATGAACAGATTCATATTATGATATTAACTGACAATAAAGGTAATAAAACCATTCTCACCTTATATATTATTGGCATATCTTCATAATATATAGCCTATTCATGGAATAATTCCACGTCATTGACATCAACTTGTAGTTGAGCGGCCAGCAGAAATGTAAACATCGAGTTACACTTCACAGCACCTTTGTCATTCTTAACCTTTTAGAAATGTTAATAGTAGTAGTTTAATTACAGTAGTAATAACATTTAGGAAAACATAAAAATTTTCAATCGAACTTCATTATGTTGTTTTGGTATAACGTAATCAACTTCTCTGAACACTGCAGTCATACAAACGATAATTGTCATAGATTATCGTATGTTGTTTGCAATCGGCGACGAAGCGTAAACGTAATAAAACCATTTTTACCTTATATATTATTGTCATATATTCATAATAAAATGCAAATCTTATATATTATTGGCATATCTTCATAATAAAAAGCCTCTTCAAGGAATAATTCTTTGGGGAATCCATTTTTCAAAAGACAAAAATACACTTTACATGTTTACAGTATATGTACAATGAACAATGATTACTTTATTTTGATGTGATTACATTAATATTACAGTATGGTACTCTAAGCAGTACAGTAACTATTTTTTATCATAAATGTATATTCATTCACGAAAAAAATACATATGACCACCATGACATCACCGTTCTACAAAGTACCGATGTATTTTTACGTAAGTATCCTCTAAACTCTGTCATAAATCACTTTACTTACTTTTTTTGTGAAGCCCAAATGCTACGTATATTCCGGAAAATTAACGAAATCATGAATTGTATCATAGAGCAAGATTCGCTAATTACTGTTTTGTTCACGAACCTTACCTGCCAGATATATATATATAGCTGTATTCTCCGAAGTCCGACAGAATTTAAAAACTCCCGGTACACGCAGTGGTCGGCCAGGTGGTAGTACCCATTCCCGCCACTGGGAGGCGGGCGCCAGGAACCATTCCCATTTTCTGTCTGATATTTTCTGTCGCCGGTGCAGCCAACAAGTGTTTTCTGCACCTCCGTCATTGGATTTTGGAACTCTTTTGGTCACTTGAGTATCCCGATTGATTTTTGGTTATTTGATTTGGATCGGTGGTTAGGCATACGCTAATTGTGGATTGGGTTTGAATTTGGCTTGATTTTTCCTTAAACTTAAGATGTCTGGTTCTAGTTCGACTAGCGCCAGAGTATGTTGTGTGGAAGAATGCAAGGTGAGGCTACCGAAATCTTCGGTAGACCCTCTTACAGTGTGCGCGAATTGTCGGAAACATGTTTGTATGTTTGATGATCGCTGCAATGAATGTGAGAGTATGTCTGATTCTGTGTGGAAGGCGTATGAATCATATGTTTGTAAAATAGAAAGAGATAGGGTAAGGAGGAGTGTAACGCCAGTTACACATCCAGTGGAATTTATCCCTCCTAAACCTGTGATGCCTTCGGGCCCTACATTAGTGTCTGTGGAGGGTAATACCCTATCAATGATTCTTGAATCTTTGCGTAGCCTGGGAATCAAAAAGTGCAAGCATTAGAAGTGTTAATAGTGCAGTGGTGTGTAGTGATAATGCTCCGAGTGTTGCGGAAGGGGGTCGGACAACCGATCTGATGTTCCTTCGGCCAGACCTGGGGGCGCTTCCCAGGCTTCCAAAGTTCGTAAACGGATCTTGAAAGAGTGTTTTTCGTCATCAGAAACGTCCTCCCTGCGCAGCGGTTGGAGCTTTCGGAAGCGATCGCGCCCTTTGAAGAGGACAAAGACGCTAGATGTCGCACAGGCGGCCGCCGCCTTTGATTCCTCAGAGGAGGACGCTGCACTTCCGTTAACCCCTTCTGTTTTGCGGTCGTCTCCAGAACAATTCGAAGACTCTCCACCACAAAAGAGAGCAAAGGTGCAAGATGTCGCACAGGCGGCCGTCACCTTTGGTCTTAGGGAAAAGGACGCTTCACGTCCTTTCTCTTCTTCTGTGTTGCGATCGTCGCCGGAGAGGATGTCTTGACGACAATGCTTTTGAGCGCCCTGGTTGCACTAAGGATATACCTGTGGCGGTCCATGTGAGAAGGAGGAGGGCTTCCCCTCGCCCCTCGTCTTCTCACAGGATCAGCCCTAAATCAAAGAAGATTGAGAATTTGCAACATCAAATTGCCTTATTGGTTGCAGAGAAAAAGGAAAAGTCACGTCACAGGAGGAAGGATGATAAGCTGCCAGTCAAGAGATCAGGCAGTCTCCTTCTCCTTCTTTTCATCGCCTCGCTCTTTCTCCTGTTACCTCGCCTTCGAGATTTCGTGCACGAAGGTCTGCAGAGCACGACGTTAAGGCGGCAGCAAGACTTGACGCCAGGTCTGACGCTCGGCTGGGCGCTCGGCTCGATGCCGGGCAGGGCGCTCGGCTGGATGCCAAGCGTGACACTCGGCAGGACGCTCGGCTTGACGCCAGGCATGGCGCGCAGCTGGACGCACGACGTAATGTTTCTTCAGACATTCGCCGAGATTCGTAGGATAGTAATGAATCTCAAGAAGGAAACTTGTCGGAGGAATTAACTGAAGAACAATCATCAACAGTATCTTCAGATTACCAGGATTTGGTTCAATTGCTTCGAACCTCCTTTGAAGAGAAGTTTAAACCTGAAGCCCCGCAGTCGCCTCCTTCACAGTTGCTATCGTAGAAGGCTATCAAGACTCCAGGATTGTTGAAGATGGCTACTTCATTATCAACAAAAAGGGCTTTTAAGAAAATGCAAAATTGGATGGAGTCAAGAAAAGCCCGAAACAAGAACGCTTTTGCCCTACCCCCTTCAAGACTGACAGGCAAGGCAGGTCTTTGGTATGAGACAGGGGAGGAGATAGGTTTTAGAGCCCCCTCTTCGTCCCAAGGTGACTTCGCTACCTTGGTAGATGCACCGAAGAGATCCCTTTTGTCGACGACGAAAGTGCCCTGGACCCTTTCTGAAATGGACCATCATATGATCACCTCAGGTGATACCGAGAGGGTGCCAGGCATCTGGACAGAGGTACAGAGGTCCTGGCACATAATCTAAAAGAATTGGAAGCAATTTGGTTGGCTCTCCAGTTCCTCGAAGAGCGAGTTTTTGGTTGAGTGGTCCAAATCATCTCGGATAATTCCGCAGCGCTCTCATATCCCAAGAAGAGAGAGATGGTTATCGGCATAGGCACGGAACGTAACGATCCTCAAGAGGTTTGTTACACGATTGCACGTCTGTGCGGATCTTCTCGATCGACGGCAGCAACTACTGACGTCTGAGTAATCCTCGCTTAGAAGTATGTCGAGAGTTGTGGAGACTTTGGGGACGTCCTTTCGAAGATTTCTTTGCAATATTGAAGACGAAGAAGCTTCCTCTACGTTGCTCCCTTATTCTCGATCCGAGAGCGGTAGCAATAGACGCCATCCTATAGTATGGAATGGGGATAGTTGGTTAGTCTCTTTTCCCCTATTCAAAAGCTTAGGAAATATAATAAGATAATCGCTGGCGTCAGAGGGAGCGAGAAAGGCGCTGATCGCCCCATGTTGGCCTTTGAGAGGCTGGATTCACAGAGGTCACGTCCTTCAGAGAGCACTTTCCAAGGAACCTTCCCGAGAGAATCAGTCTACTCTAACAGCCTCACTTTGAGAGGTACCTAAAAACCTCTCCGCTCTGAGTCTGAATGAGTGCAGGAAGAATGACTTTTCCTCCACCTCGACCTCTGTGAATTACTTTACCGTCTTCCCTTTCCGTCTGAAGAATGGGAGAAGCTAGCAGTCCCAACTATTGTAGAATACGGAAATATGTTGTGGACGGCCTCTAGGCTCAGATATTTGGATCTGTAAACAACAAAGCCCTTCACGATCTTTGAGGTCTGTGGAAATCTTGAAATTGTCTAGATCGAAGCTTCCGTCATGGAACTTAGACGTAGTCTGAAGTTCCTGATGTCAAGGCATTTCAAACCTCTCCTTTCTGCAAACCTAATACACGTGACCAGAAAGGCTAATTTTCTAACCACTCTAGCTACGGCAAAGAGGGTTAGTGAGGTTTTATCCATCATCAGAGGTTTTGGCTTTAGAGGACATAATTCGGTGCGTCCTCTAAGCCTTCCGTTCTTGCTAAGAACGAAAACCCGTCTTACCCGTGGCCCAGAGGCCTGGAGATCAAGGGGATGGAACAAATTATTGGGCAAGAGCCACAGAGAGTCCTGTGCCCTGTCGGGACTCTCAAGTTTTATCTTGATAAAACTAAAGAAAGTCGAGGTCATTCGGACAATCTGCGGTGTTCCGTAAAAAGACCAGACTTGCCCATGTCGAAGAACGCCCTGGCGTTATGGTTAAAGGAGTTCTTTTAAAGAGGCTCATTCATTATGGTTGAACAAAGATTTGAAATCTTTTAAACTCACGAGGTGAGGGCGCGGCCTCGGAAGCATTTCAACAGAGCATGACACTCAGTAATATCCTGAGTGCCACGTTTGAGCGAAGCAACTCTGTGTTCACTTCACACTCTCGGCGGTATGTGAAGACGACATATGAGATCTGCGAGTTGCTAGGACCATACATATCCGTAGAAATATTATTGGAGGCAGGAAGCAGCATGAATCCTATCCTATAGAAAAGGGATAGGTGTGCTTTTAACTTTGAAGGGTCGGTCGCTTGAGGCGCTTTCCCTTTCTTTAGCCTAGAAGTTATGGGACTAACTTTGAGGTAGGTTTAGGTCAGGTGGTGGTTTTAGCTTTGTTGCCCCCACAGTATGGTCAATATGGTCTAGTCACATTGTGGTCACGCTCCCGTTGACAGATCATCTAGAACTCACCAGCTACATAGGTCACTACCTTGCTGGAGACTCTAGTAAAGCAGAAGCAGACTTGGGTGACAGTAATCACGAAGTCAGCTATGCTAACAGGTAAGGAACCAAGATGTCAATCATCTGCATGTAATTTGTTTCCTAAAATCCTTATATTCTGTCCCTTCCCACCTCCAAGGTGGGGGATCAGTATATATATATCTGACAGGTAAGTTTCATGAACAAAATGTTGTCATGATACATAGTTGTTCATACTTACCTGGCAGATATATATAATTAAGTACCCACCCACCTCCCCTCAGGGACAGTGGTATGAAAAATCTGAATAGAAAATGGGAATGGTTCCTGATATCCGCCTCCCAGCGCAGGAATGGGTACAATAACCACCTGGCCGCCACTGCGTGCTGGGAGTTTTGAAATTCTGTCGGACTTCGGAGAATACAGCTATATATATATCTGCCAGGTAAGTATGAACAAACTGTATTGTATCATGACAATAACAATTTTTAGTTTTGTTTTTACAATTTTCTAGGAATTTTTATTTTCATTTTTAACAGCCTGATGATGTAATTAATTTGATAATTACGAAACGTCGCAATAAAGACAGCATGTACATCTGTGTGTGTCCTCTTCCCTTCATTGATGATTATTAATATGGATTGACTCCTGGCTCTTGGCAACTAAGCTCTATATATATATATATATATATATATAGGAGTATATATATATATATATATATATATATATATATATATATATATATATATGTATGTATATTTATAATGATATATAATGTGTGTGTGTATATATATATATATATATATATATATATATATATATATATATATATATATATATGTATATATATATATATTTGTATAATATATTTAGTGAACTCCCATATTCACGGACTCATATTTGTGGATTTCTCACTAGAAATATATACCCCCATTATTTGTGGTATTTTTTCTTTGATTTTTTTTTCCTCTATAAAATGCACTTTGTTATAAAAACTATTTTAAAAAACCAGTTACAAAATAGGCATTTTTATAGTGGTTTCGATTACTATTGTGTGGGGGGGCGGGTCGTCCTAGGTGTGTGGTCTGTCTCTTATGGAAATTACCTAGATAAATTTCATAAGTGTTATGTATAACTAAATGTTACTGCCAAACCAGTTAATGTAAGAAAATTTATGAAGAAAGAAATTTTTAAGATTGTGTAAGAAGAGACAGACCAATAGATTAACCCTTTACTGCCGACTGGACGTATTTTTTACTATTTGACATTTTTTGTCTCTTGTGTGCCCAACTGGACGTATTTTACGTCGACTTACAAAAGTTTTTTTTTAAAAAATTCGCACAAAAATACTTATAGGCCTACCAGCCTAAAACTTTTGAATCACGCGCCTTGGGGGATGCTGGGAGTTCATGGATCAAGGTGTTGTTTTGTTTACAATCGTTACGCAGGCGCGCAAGCGCGAATTTCTTTCTTGCCGCACTAAAAGTATCTGTGACACATCTCGGAAATCATTTAGTCACTTTGACATAATTTTGTACATTGTAAATTAGCCGTTACTTGAAGTATTTATATATGAAAAATGTGCGCATTTTTATGTAGAATACAACAATAAAATACTCATGATTGTAGCTTTTATCAGTTTTGAGATATTTCTGATATAAATACGATAATTGCCAAAATTTCAACCTTCGGTCAACTTTGACTCTACCGAAATGGTCGAAAAACGCAATTGTAAGCTAAAACTCTTATATTTTAGTAATATTCAATCATTTACCTTTAATTTTGCAACTAATTGGAAGTCTCTAGCACATATTTCGATTTTATGGTGAATTTATGAAAAAAATAACATTTTTTTCCTTTTACGTCGTTGCGGTAACTCTTCTGAAAAAAAATCATGACGTGCGATTGTGGTAATGTTTGCACCATTTTAGATTAACCGTTACATAAAGTTTTATATATGAAAATGTGCGCAATTTCATGTAAAATACAACAAAAAATAATTGAAGGTTGTAGCTTTTTCTTTTCATTTTGAAATATTTGCATATAAATCACGATAAATAGAAAAAAACCACGTTCGGTCAACTTTGACTCTACCGAAATGGTCGAAAAACGCAATTGTAAGCTAAAACTCTTACAGTCTAGTAATATTTAGTCATTTATCTTCATCTTGAAACAAATTCGAAGTCTCTAGCAAAATATTTAGATTTATGGTGAATTAAAAAAAAAAATCTTTCCTCCCTCCGCGCGCGGATTCTCCGTCACAAATCTCCGAAATGCGTGTGTCCCATTCTCGGAATATTTGCTCCGTTTCATATTAGGCATTTCATAGAGTTTTATATATGAAAATGTGCGCAATTTAATGTAGAATAAAACGAAAAATATTTGAAGGTTGTAGCTTTTCTTATTTCTGAAATAATTGCATATAAAAAATATATATATATAAAAAATTTGACATTCGTTCAACTTTAACTCGTCAGATATGGTCGTAAACTGCAATTGTAAGCTAATACTCTTACAGTAGTAATATTCAATCATTTTTTTGTCTTCATTTGAAAGAAATTGGAAGTCTCTAGGACAATATTTTTAGATTTATGGTGAATTTTTGAAAAAATATTTGTTTACGTCCGCGCGTTACGAATTATGCATTATTTTGTGATAATATTTGTGTTGCTTTTATCATTTTACAATGTGTTATATACCAACATGATCGCAATTTAGTGTACATTACAACGAAAAAAAATAACTTGTTACCTTTAATCTTTTTTGCGCACCGTGATTTGAATACAATTATATATGAAATTTCGTTTTTGCGCTATCATATATCGCATTATTTATATATGATAATGATAATTTTTTTCATTTCTGATGGTTGCATACTTAAACTTTAGGCAATGACAAAAAAAGGGGCCAAAAATGAACTCTTAATCTTGAAAACTAAGCGCGCTGTGATTTTTTGAAAAAAATATTTTTTCCGCTTCCGCGCTCACTCTGAAACACCTCCGGCACATGGGAGACAATTTTTTTTTTACCGCTTCGGCGTTTAAGGGTTAAGTGATTAGGACTCATGTCAGTGGGTTAAACAGAAGCTTGGAGAAATGTTAAATTTGCAGTTTGGGAAAAAGCAGTTGTCACTAAAATGCACAATCTTGCGTGCATCCACACTCACTGGAGTAAAACATTTTACAACAATCGCAAACAGATTGATTACAAATTGGGGGTTTACTTGTTCTAATCAGTGCTTTATGCACTTATCAATTGTTCATTCTTCACTTACGGCCATGAACTTGTTTTCTGGCCTGTCTGGCGCAAGTTTTTAGGCGCACCCTAAGGGTTACAGATTTCCACAGACTGAAAGTGGGAAGAGGTAGTGTGACTGGTGGGACATTTTAGGATGACCTTTGATATTTGACCTGATGGCGTAAGAGAAATTAAAATAAGTTTTCATAGAATATTGTATTGCACTATAGTTATATAGGTACATTTTCTTTTTCAGGTAAGAATGGAATGGTGTATTTATGGAGGGGATCAGCTAGTGAGCAAGGTATTTATATTTTGCCTTTAATGAATTGATAATGAAGTCACCCCACACCTTGATTGGTACTTTTTGTTTTGTGTTTTTTGTTTTTTTTATCTTCCATTTTTAATTGTCTTGTTGCATTAATTCAATGAGTTTCCCAGTCATTCTGAACTCCATACTTAACATGATAGGTGCCTTTGTTAGTAGAATGAGGTGACAAGGTCCTTGAAGCAGTTATTATGCTCTCCCATGACTTGGTTTGGTCCCATGAGTTTTTGTGCAGTGATTTGCTGTTTATATTTAGCAAGAAAACTAGTATTCTTTATTTACGAGGTATTCATGGTACTGCATGTTATTCATTGGCATGGCAAGGGACAAGAGTAAACAGTAGAATGGTATCTACACCCAGTGGGAGGAAACCAATAGATCCGCTTATATCTTTGGTCTAGGTTCATTGTCCATTCTCTTAGAATTTCCCTATTATTCGGAATGGATAAGGTGGCAAACTCCCAGTCAGTTGTAGAGACTTACCTCCCTCCAATAGTAAGTCTATCCTAATGTTAAGACCGAAGGTTTTGTTTCGTGTATGAAACAAATACCAAATTTGTAACTAATTTGTATTTTTTTCAATAACTAACAAACCTGAGGTCTTAACAGTTAAAGGCCCAACCTCGAACCACCCCTCTAGCAGTCTAAACTGGGTAGAAATATAACTGATGGTCACAGGTTAGCCGTGGGCATTCTGGGTATACATGCCCCGTGACCTGGTATAGATGCCATTAGTCCCGTGGATCTCACAAGTGTAATTTTAAATTCTACCCGTTTCCAGCTTGGCGCTAGTAAATCCTAATGTTAAGACCTCAGGTTTGTTAGTTATGAAAAATACAATTAGTTACAATTTGGTATATTATTCTGGAGAGGGGATTAGTCCTTGGATATTAAGAATAGTTACGACAGGTTCAGCTTACAACTTTCTGATGTTACGACACTTTTCAGTTATATTAATCAGAAATTATTTCCAGTTTATGACACTATGATGCTGATCTGGGGGAAAACGTATGACTCCAAAAATGCAAAATAATCAGTGTTTGAGGTTTTTAATGAAAAATGGAATTCACATAGATTTTAATACACCCAAACCATTTAAAGTAAGGTTTTGTTAGGGTTTTTGACAATTTTCTGGCTTAGACAATTTTCAGCTAACGACGCGCCTCAAGAATGGAACCCCGTTGTAAGCCAGGACTGCGTATAAATATGATAAATATATGTGTGGGTGGTGGGGGTGTACGGTAGGATGTAAATAATCTGCATGAAGAATATATTTTATCTATTTTTGTAAATAAATATAAATTTGTGTTACTTTTTTTCATTTCACTTATTAATAAGCTAACCACGTCCATTTAATCCTTAAACGCCTATTGGACATATTTTATGTTGACGAAAATTGTATGTCGTGTGCTAATTGATGTAAAATACTTCGACGCAAAAAGTTTTTTTAAATATTCGCGGAAAAATAGTTATAGGCTTACTTGGCGAAAAATTTTAAATCATGCACCTTGAGGGATGCTGGGAGTTCACAGATCAAGCTGTTGTTTTGTTTACAAGTGTTACCCAGGAGCGCATGAGCGAATTTCTTCTCGCACTAAAAAGCATCAGCGACACATCTCGGAAATTATTTTGTCTCTTTTGTCGTAATTTTTGCACTTTTTTATATTAGCCGTTACATAGTTTTATATATGAAAATATGCGCAATTTCATGTACAATACAACAAAAAACAACCCATGGTTGTACCTTTTATCAGTTTTGAGAAATATTTTTATATAAATAACGATAAGTGCCAAAGTTTCAACCTTCGGTCAACTTTGGCTCGACCGAAATGGGTCGAAAAACCCAATTGTAAGCTAAAACTCTTACATTCTAGTAATAATCGATCATTTACCTTCCTTTTGCAACAAATTGGAAATCTCTAGCACAATATTTTGATTTATGGCAAATTTTTGAAAAAAACCTTTTCCTTACGTCTGCACTGTAACATCCGAAAAAATCAGAAATTCTGTCGTCAGATTGTCGTAATTTCATGTAGAATACAACAAAAACAACCCATGGTTGTAGCTTTTATCAGTTTTGAAATATTTTCATATAACTAACGATGTGTCAAAATGTCAACCTTTGGTCAAATTTGATAAGACCAAAGAAATGGTCGAAAAACGCAATTGTAAGCTAAAACTCTTACATTCTAGTAATATTCAATCATTTACCTTCATTTTGCAACAAATTGGAAGTCTCTAGCAGAATATTTCAATTTATGGTGAATTTTTGTAAATAACTTTTTCCTTCTGTCCGCGAGGTAACTCTGCCAAAAAAATCAGAAATTCTTTCGTCAGATTGTCGCAATGTTTGCACAGTTTTATATTAGCCGTTACATAAATTTTTATATATGAAAATGTGTGCAATTTCATGTAGAATACAACAAAAAACAATCCATGGTTGTAGCTTTTATCAGTTTTGAAATATTTTCATATAAATAACAAATGCCAACATTTCAACCTTCGGTCAACTTTGACTCTACCGAAATAGTCGAAAAACACATTTGTAAGCTAAAACTCTTATTCTAGTAATATTCAATCA
>NC_061094.1:80001-96381 GCF_015104395.2 Macrobrachium nipponense
TGGTGGTTATGTGTCTACTAGTATGGTAAAGGCACAAATAAGATGTATTGCTATGGAATCATTGATAAACTCTGGTAGAATAAACTGATGAAGATGAGTTAGAATTGGCTCAAGAGTTGTTGAATGTAGCACGTGCATGATCTCATAAATAAAGCAAGCAGAAAAGAAAGAGAAAAGTGATGCAGAGTTAGAGCTTAAACGCATTGAAGCAGAAGAGAATTTGATTAAGCTAAAAATGCAAGCTGAAAGAGAGAGAATGCAAGCTGAAAGAGAAAGAATAGACAGGGAAAAACAAGAAAGAAGAGAAAGAGAAGAAGAAAAAGCAGGAGAAGAGGAAAGAGAGAGGATAAAAGAGGAAAGAGAAATTGCAAGACATGAAAGGGAAATGGAATTAATAAGAGCTAGATCCACATTACCTGTAACACCGTCTAACCCTAACCAAGGTAATCAAGACCCTTTATTTGATGTAGTGAGAGTACAGAAGTTAATCCCTAAGTTTACTGAAGAAGCTCCAGATGAGTTTTTTGATCACTTTGAGAAAGTGGCTTCAGGTATGGGATGGCCAGAGGATAAATGGTCAGTTTTGCTACAAAGTGTCTTAATTGGTAAAGGGAGAAGTGCTTATCTAGCCTTAACAGCTGATCAGTGTAAAGACTACAAGGTACTTAAACACAGTGTGCTACAAGTTTACCAGATGACCCCAGAGTACTACAATGAAAGATTTAGAAATTTAAGAAAAGATGAGAAGGGAACATTCTTAGATTATGCTTACAAAGTGAGAAGGTGTTTCAAACGTTGGGTAGAAGCTGCTAAAGTTAAAACTTTTGATGAGTTAGAAGAGTTACTTGTTCTTGAACAGTATCTTAAGGGAATTCCTGAACATATAAGAGCTTATTTAAGAGAGAGAGAAGTGAAGAAACTTGACAAAGCCGCTACCCTTAGTGAAGATTACAATATAATCAGTAGCAAACGTAATTACAATGTCAAGTACCAGAGTCAACAACACCCAGGTTTTAAGTCTTATCCAAATAACAGGAACAAATTTAATGGAAATCTACAAAGTGATACTACCAAGAGTACACAAGGTAATACAACTCAGCAAACTAATGTGAAATCCTCATCCAGTTTTTCAAGACAGTTACAGAAACCTAATGTTGTCTGTTTCAAGTGTGGAAGAGTAGGACACTACAGTCAAGTGTGTTACCGGAATCAACAGCAGTCAAAACCAGTTGGTCAAGTTGTAAAAGGCGACCAGGTGAAACAAACTACAAAGAGCAGTGTGGGAAAGAATCAGACTCCAGAGAAGAATGAAATTAAACAAGCTGAATGTTTAGCAACCAGTGGAAATGTTACCTCAAGCAGTGAGTGGCTAAGCAGTGTGGAGGCTTTTAAGCCATATATCTATGAGGGTATGCTGTCAACTCAAGAAGGAAGTATGCAGGTACCAGTCAAGATATTACGTGATACAGGGAGTAACCATAGTGTGGTAGTACATGGTTCTCACCCTCAGTTGGTGGTGACAGGGAATGTTGATTTTGTTGTAAAGGACTCACTAGCTGTGGAAGGTATACATGTTCTGTTGGGAAATGAAGTTGGTGGTGTGCCATTTATTCCTTGTCCCGTAGTGACAGACAAACCATTGAGGATTAGTCCTACAGTAGAGTTGGAGAAGAATAACCCCCACCTGTTTCCTAGTTGTGTAACTACCAGAAGTATGAAGAGGACTACGACTGTAAGTGAAGAAACTGAGGATTTACACACCCAAGAAGGATCAAGTGAAGGATCTTTGTGCTTAGAAGAATTATTCCAGGGAAGTGAAGTTTCCCATAGTGCTGACCAAGAAGAGATTTCCCAAGAAGATGAAGAAGACGACGACAATGAAGAAGAAGAACCTGATGTTCCTGAAGAGACTCCTAGTAGTCAAAGTGTTCCTGAAGACAGTACTGAAAATACAGTAGCTGAGTTAGCAGATATTGAGAATTCAACCCTTGAAGTTGGTCAAGTGACAAGAGAGAAGCTGATGGACTTGCAGAAGAAGGATGCATCGTTAACTGATTTGTTCTTCAGAGTTGTTGATCGAGAAGAGATGCAACAAACTCCTACCTGTTACTCTCTGAAGGAAGGTTTACTGATGAGGAAGTATAGACCTACAGATATACCAGGAGATGCTGTATGGGGCGAATATCATCAAATTTTGATTCCATATCCATTGAGAAAGCAAGTGGTTGCAGTAGCTCATGAGTCTGGACATATGGGAATCAGGAAGACTCTGGAGAAGATCATGAAATATTTTTTCTGGCCTGGACTTCACAAAGATGTTAGCAGGTTCTGTCATGAGTGTCATACCTGCCAGATGAGCTGGAAAAAGAAAAACGAATGAAACCATCAAGAAAGCCCCCCTACAACCTATAGAAGTTAGAGGAGAACCCTTTAGCAAAGTGATTATAGACATGGTTGGACCATTGCCGAAGACAAAGAAAGGAAATGAGTATTTGTTGACATTAATGTGTCCTGTGACAAGGTATCCAGAAGCAATCCCTGTTAGAAACATATCTGCCAAGATAGTTGCTGAAAAACTTGTGGAGTTTTTCTCAAAGTTTGGAATACCAGAAATAGTACATTTCTCAAAGTTTGGAATACCAGAAATAGTACAAAGTGACAGAGGAACAAACTTTACTTCAAAGTTATTCCAGGAGTGATGAATTTGTTAGGAGTGAAACAACAGTTATCCACTGCCTATCATCCACAAACTCAGGTGCCTTGGAAAGGTTCCACCAAACATTGAAAAAGTATGCTGACAAAGTATTGTTCCTGAGTCAGGAAGAGAATGGGATGTTGGTTTACCATTAATGTTGTTTGAAGCTAGGAGTGCTTATCAAGAAAGTATGGGATGTTCACCTAATGAGATGATTTTTGGAAGAGAAGTTAGAGGACCGTTGAAGATTCTTGCAGAAAATTGGGAAGAAAGTCAAGAGAAAATGAAAAGGAGATTTGATGCTAAGACTAAGCTAAGAAGTTTTAGTGTTGGTCAACAAGTGTTAGTGTTCTTACCTGTCAAGAGATTTCCCCTCACTAAAAAATTTCAAGGTCCTTACAAGATAATTCAGAAGTTAAGTGATAGAACTTATGTGATTGAAACACCAGAAAGAAGAAGAAGACAAAGGAAGATACATGTGAACCTCTTGAAACCTTATTTCTCAGAAACTAAAACTGAAACTGTGTCAGTAACCCAGACAACTTTATCTACAGAAGACGATGAGGGCTACGAATTGGGAGCTGCAAGCAAGATGAATAATTCTTCAATTTTGGAAAATTTGGAGGATAAACTGAAACATCTGAGTGTTGAAACAAGGTGAAGACTAAGTGACGTAATTAGAAGTTTTCCAGAAATTTTTTCAGATGTGTCTAGACGTACTGATCTGACAAGCATGAAATAAGGATTCAAGAAGATGGAAAACAATGGTTTCAAGCAAAGAGCCTATAGCTTACTCACCGTATCATCGAGATGTTTTGAAGAAAGAAGTTGAGTATTTGCTGCAACATGGATTAGCAGAACCCAGTTCAAGTCACTTCAGTTCTCCATGTGTGTTGGTGAAGAAACCAGATGGTTCATTAGGATGTGTACTGATTATAGGAAGCTGAATTCTATCAGTGTGGCTGATAATTATCCTTTGCCTCTTATAGATCAGTTACTTGATAATATTGGGCAAGCCAAGTTTGTTTCCAAGATAGACTTGTTGAAAGGATATTATCAAATTCCCTTAGATAAGAATGCGAAGTTGCTGTCAGCTTTTATTACTCCATTTGGGACTATATCACTATACTGTTCTGCCGTTGGTCTCATGAATGCACCCGCAACATTTCAAACGAGTGATGGATCAACTGCTAGGATCAATAGAAGGAGTAGGTGTATACCTAGATGACATTGTGATTTACTCTACAACGTGGGAAGAAACATCTGAAGATTCTGAGGAAAGTTTTCAAGAAACTACAAGAAGCAGGATTAACAGTCAACCTAGAGAAGAGTGAGTTTGGAAAGGCAACTGTACAGTATCTTGGGTTTGAAGTTGGGAAAGGCCTTCTTGCTCCAGTAAATGCTAATGAAGAAGGTATCCGTAAGGCTACCCCACCTACTACCAGGAAACAGCTACAGAGATTTTTAGGCATGACTGGTTTCTACCGTCGTTTTTGCCCAAATTTCTCAGCCGTAGTAGCTCCCCTGACAGACTTAACTAGTCCCAAAGCTAAGTTATTTGGACTCCAGAGTGTCAAGAATCCTTTGAGAAGGTAAAAGCCATTTAACTTCAAGACAGTACTTTAAGCTTCCAGACTTCGACAGAAATTTGTGATACAAGTTGATGCGTCAGGACTGTGGTGTTGGAGCTGTTCTACTTCAAGAAGATGAAAATAATATCTTCCATCCTGTGTGCTTCATGTCTACAAAATGAAAAAACAAAAATCAGAAAGGAAACTTTAGCCTAATCACTGCATCGAAAAAATTTGAAGTGTATGTGAATAGACCTAGGAATAAGAGAAATTTTTTAATATTGTCGTGATCACAATCCATGCTCATTTATCCAGAAAATGAAAAATCACAATCAAAGACTGACAAGGTGGTCTTTGTGCCTGCAACAGTATAACTTAAGAGTACAGCACATTAGTGGCAAAAACAATGTAGTTGCTGATTATTTATCTAGTTGCGAATCGTTGGATTCAACACCCTGATAAAAAATCTTCTGGGGGGGAGGTATATTATATATTGCTAATTTTAAAATGCATGTTTCCCCTCTTTGAAATGTCATGTAGATTGTGCAAAACATTTTTTCAGATTCCTAGATAGCTTAGATAGGATGTTTTTGTTTTAAAATGTGTGTTCAGATTTCGCATTACGTGTTATAAAAGAATATATATATATATAACGTATAAAAGAGAGAGATCTCCGTTTGCTTCCCTAATCTGTCAGGCGCGTCTTGATAAGCGATCTCAAATCTTCACTTGTGTTTTGGAGAATCTGTCATCGTACGTGATAAGACTTCTTCGTCTCGATCGAGTCGGGTACGTCTTTCTTTTTTTTAACAGACTCGTCTTGTACGTGTATATCTTTGTTAAGTCCCACGTGGGTGTTGCACATTTGTATGTAAGATTGCGTCAGATTTCAGAACTTTCGAGAAGCTTTCGTGCCAAGAACGTTTTGACATCTGCCCCTCTCCAGCTTTTCCGTGAAGGAAGAGATTTCATTCGATCTTAAGACCTCGAGGCATTAACATCTCTCTCTCTCTCTCTCTCTCTCTCTCTCTCTCTCTCTCTCTCTCTCTCTCTCTCTCTCTCTCTCTCTCTCTCTCCTCTCATTCGACATCATTGAGATTATATTAACGTAACATAACTTGGTCACTCGTAATTTAGAAGTTCATGTTTGATATTTCTTAGAGTTATTTAGTTTTATTTAGTGTCTTTTTTGTGGAATCTGACAGACATTATTTCGTAACGGCGCCTGGTTTTTGTGAAATTGTGTAAGACAAGACTGCAGCAGAGAAAGAAATTGGTATAGCCAAGGTAAAGTGTGTTATATTTTTAATTAGTTGCAACTAATAATGGATATGGAGTGTGGGTTAACCTAATAATTTGTTAGGGAACAGTAAATAACTAGTAAACGTTAGGAACTGTGTTTAACTAATAACTGTTAACGTAAGAACTGGCTGTTTAACTAACTAATAAGTTAATCTAATAACTAAAATTAATAGAAAAGTGTTTGGTTAAGTAACAACTAAAAATAACGGATAGGAATTGTGTTTAATTAACTAATAATGATAGGAACTGTGGTTAACTAATAACAGACGGTTGTGAAAGTTTGGTAAAAACTATTGGTTACAGTGTTTTTGAGTGAAAAAGATTTACACTTTTACACATTGCTGATTTTTTTTTTTTTTTTGTGTTTGTGTCTGTTCCATTGTTTGTGCATTTATTCATTTTCTTATTGAAGTGTGTCTTTTTATTTTATATTTTCGTTTTCATTCACAATTTAGTTGACTTAGTTATTTTCATTGCTTTATCATTACACATTTAAATTTAACACTTGTGAATTAATTTGTATTTACTTAGAATTCTTTTCAAGTTTTATTGTTGTTTAGCACTTGCGAATTAATTTAATTTCAATTTTCAATTATTGCCTAACACTTTTGAATTTTCAATTGAATTAATTTTCTTGAATTTTGTGATAAATTAATTTTGATTTTAAATTTTACTTAATTTGATTCAAGAATTAATTAAACTTTACTTTGTTTTCAAGTAACAGTAATTTTCCCTGTGATATGTGAATTTCACTTATAAATTTTGAATTTGATAATAGATTTTGTATTTAAAATTTTTATGAGTGTTTTAATTATTACACCAGTATAATTATATTGAGTTATGGACTATAGTGATGATAGGTAGAGACAAAGAGTGGTATTGATTTGCTTTCCTTCAAGTAACTTGAAGTGACTTAGAACCAGGGAAGTACTTAGACTTCTGAAATCAGGGAAATACTTAAGAGTTTTTAAAGTTGTTGAAGGAGTGATGCCGATTTGTTTGATTAATTTAAATTACTTACAAGATTACCTCACACCTGTTTTGATTGAACTTAGTCCTGATTTTCTGCAATACTGGTGTGTTAAAAGGGATCAATGTTGCCTTTAGAGTATTCAGTCGTTTAAAACGTGTTATGAGGGTTCAGGTGTCTGGCTTTTGTGAGGTAATGTTTGATGCATGGTAACCAGATACTTGGCACTTCGTAACACTATATATAACTCTGTAAAAAAATTAACATATATAATCATATTTTATTAAAAAGACCAGTAATTCTTAAAAGTTTTTAAATTTCTGAAGCAGAGAAAGATTCTGAATCTCTGAAATATCAATCATTGTCTATTACTAAAACATATAGTCTCCTCTCTCATGTAGCCATCGACATTCGCTAAAAATGTGCTTGATGCTTAAAGGAGCACTGCAAAAAGTACATACAGGTGCTTCTTCATGTGGGGTTGCACATTAAAAATCCATGGGGTCAGTCTAGTGTGGCCAATTCTTAGTCTTGTTAAGATTAATTCTACACGTTTGTCCCTTTGGATGGATGAATTCCAAAGGGATACACAAGGCTTGATTTGTTTTAATTTATTTTCATTCGATACACTGTTCCACTTAGACTGCCATTGGGCATTAATAAAATGTTTTATAGCTGTAATAAAATCACTTACTGGTAGTTTAATATTAAAAACTGGACAATGGACTGCAGATTTAGCAGCAATATCTGCTTTTTCATTGCCAACAATTCCAACATGGGCAGGGACCCACCATATTTCAATATCTAATCCATAATAATAATAAAATCTATTAATAATGTGTTTATTTGTAACACCAAATTATTTTATGTGAATAGTCTTTTGAGGGTTTCTTCTATGGCACTTTAGAGTAGGAAAAAATTACGAATTCATAGAGAGGTTATTTCCAATAGTTTTATAATGTTAATTGCCATTAAAATTCCTACTAATTCAGCTGTAAACACTGATGCTTCATTGGGTAAAGAGAACTGTCTGGTGAAGTTGGGTGAGACAGCTGCACATCCCACTCCTATGGATGATTTGGAACCATCAATATATATAGGAAAATGAGGACCCTTTTGGTGAATATGTTTTAAAGCGTATTTTTTATACTAATAAGAAGTCAAATTGCTGTTTTTTAGTAAAAATGTTAGGTGGGTACATACTTTTATCTTTTCCATAATCCAAGGTGGTGGAAAGTTACAATGATTTGGAAGAAGTATTCTGATGTTTGTTGCTTCTAAGAGCCTATTAGCTCTAACTGGAAACAAAAGATGGTACATGATTATTAATAAAATATATCACGCATATCAAACAGCTTTTTAGTTGGAGAATCAGTAGAAAGAATATTTAAGGCACTGCGCATTGTCACTAGATCACGATGTAGAGAGAGAGGAGGTTCTCCACTTTCACATAGTACTGACAAGTTTGGAGAGGATTTTAAATGCTCCACTACATATCCTTAGGTCCGCGAGTATGTATTGGGTCTAAAAATCTAAGCATATTGTGATGCTGATCCATAGGACTGGACTCCCATAATCAATTCTAGATAGAACCAGTGCTTTTATACATCAACAAGGTTGACGCTTTGCACCCAGGTGGTGTGGGATAGTTTTCATCATCAAATTCAGAGCACTGTTACATTTTGATTTAACATGAAAAATATGTGGCTTCCAGTTAAGATGAGTATCAAAAAACTAGTCCCAGAAACTGGACAGTGTCTTGAAAATGAATCTGATTTTAGCCCCCATATTGAGAGTAATGTCCTGATTTTTGTTTCCATTTACTATTCTTATAGAAACATTATGCTTGTGTTTTTTTCAACAGACAGTTTTAAATTCCAACTGATGCAGTCCATGAATATATTTTCTGTATTGCTGAATTAAGTATTCGCTGGATATGACGAAGGTTGCTTGATGAATAATATATTGAACTGAGTTACTATGTCATTTATTAGCTAAAGCAAAGAGAGTACCACTTAATACACTACCTTGTGGTACCCCACTTTCTAGCTGATATATATCTGAATAAATATTATCTATTCGGGTTTGGAATGTTCTATTATTTATAAAATTTGTAATAATAAAGGGAGG
The DNA here is from genome assembly GCF_015104395.2 of Macrobrachium nipponense. NCBI lineage: Eukaryota > Metazoa > Arthropoda > Malacostraca > Decapoda > Palaemonidae > Macrobrachium > Macrobrachium nipponense. The sequence continues at coordinate 88,670 of NC_061094.1, forward strand.
TGGCCTCTAAATCCATGCTGATGTAAACATTTAAGTATTGAATGTCTCCATGTAGTGTCATATGCTTTTTGAATATCGAAGAACACAGCTACTGTAATTTGTTTTCTTTCAAAACCTTTCCTTATATGGTTTTCTAAATGGGAAAGAGAATCTAGAGTTGATATCTCTTTTTGTGATCCAAACTGCTTGGTGATAGGACTTTTTGTTACGACGCAAACACCAGGTGAGCCTATAAAATTTACCATTTTTTCTAAATGTTTACAACAAGCAACTGGGTCAGTGAAATTGGTCTATAATTATTGGGGGGGATTGCTAGGATCTTTACCTGGTTTAGCTCATGGGTATTACATGGCATCCATGATGTTTTTTTGGAAAAAGATGTCTGCTCCAAAGATGGTTATAAAATTGTAAAAGATAAATCTTCGCCATAGGAGCCAAATGTTTGATCATATCAAAGTTTATACTATCTTCACCAGGAGCAGAGGAGTTACAATTACTTAAGGCATATTCAAATTCTTTTTCAGTTAATTTCTTATTATAATAAATGTCTTCTACACATTCTAAATTCAGAGAAAAACTGATTCTTCTCTAGTTTTTGATGGATCGAAAATGGGGCAATCCATGTTATCAATACTATTTATTGCTTCTATACTGCGACCTAAAATATTTGAAATTGATTTAGGATCATGTACTGGTGATCACTGTGCAAAAGTCCATGTCTGGGTGCTCTAACTATAGGACCCTCCATTAATTTTTATTTCTAAATTTCTCCCATACATTGCTTATTGATGTTGTGTCTGATAAGCTGAGACATACTTTTGCCAGGACATAATTCTTCCCTTTAATGGGTTCTGTTCTAAATTTTGCTGAAATTTTATTATAATAAGGTTTTAGAATATTGATTTCTATGGCTATATCGATGAGTTTGTTTTGCTGTATTTTCAAAAATGCAAAGGTCTGGAGCTTAATGCCTTGAATCGTCATGTTTAGTGTTTCTAATTTCCTTCCAATAATATGTTTTTCATTTATTAAATCATTTAATACTTCGGACCACCAAGGGACACAATGTTTTAGAGGCTTAAAAGTAATCTTTGGTATAGAATGATCAGCAGCAGTGGCTATAAGGTTAGTTATAATTTCAGTTGTCTCATCATGATCCTGTAAAGGATTGAGTGATGGTATTTGACTTGTATGATATTTATACATATCCCAATTCACTTTGTCTGTATTATATCGAGGGACTGAAGAGCTAGATGTGTCCCAAACAAGTTATCAAGATAGAGAAATGATCACTAGTATAAAGATCATCTAGGACATTCCACTCGAATTTGTCAATAATACTTGAGGAACACACGGTTAAGTCTATGGATGAGTATGACCCATTAGTTTTTTAATAATAGGTGCTAATATCACTTGTTCATTCAAAGTACAAAAGGTTATGATTAATAGTTATTTGTTCCACCTTTTTACCATTATATCAGCATTAATGCAGAAAGAGTCCCATAATGGATTATGGGCATTGAAATCTCCCACTAATTAAAAGTTCTACTGTATATTTGGGAGAATTTGTTGTAGTCTAAATCATAACCACAGGAGGGTTGATTGTATATATTATATAAATTAAAGGTGTTATTTCTAAGATAGAAAGAGTTTAATACCCGTCACCTGGAGTTCTGGGATTGTTATAGTAATATTATCATTTACGTCTATTGCTGTTCCTAATGTATCAGTAGAGGGCACAGAATGAGAGGCAAGATGATAATTACCAATAGATGGTACAGTATCATTAGTGTGCTGTAAGCATATTGCTATTGGTTGATATTCTTTTAATAGTCCTTGTATTTCACCTAATCTTAATCTTGTTTTGAGACCATTTATGTTCCACTGGATAATGTAGGAATTGAATGTTCTGGTGATGGAGTTGGATTTTCGTCAGACAGAACATTATTTCTATTGATTTTTGAAATGGCGGATTTTTGTTTGGGTTCCACCATGGGTTATGGCTCTTTTGTTGTTTTTGTTTTATTCTTTCTAAAAACTTTTCTAAACTGCAGAGAGCCAGATGTCTGTTTCTTGAGGAGGTGGTCAACACACATGCAGTCTTCCGTGTGATTTTCCATTTCAACCGATACTGACCCGCCCCCTTTTGCTTAGTTTTTGATATGTTGTCAATTAAATTACTAATGGTTTTCACAGATATTTGTGGTATTTCGTTTATCTGATTGAAGACACCGTCATGACATCCACATGATGAGTCATGGGTTGATTTGGTAGGTGTAGAAACTAAATATTTTCCTGTTTCATCAAGTATGGGAGAAGGGGATACCTCACTTACAGGTTCAACATAGTACAGATTATTATCAGTTGATTGTGATACCAAAGATTCTTCATTATGTATTTCTGCTTTTGTCACTATTTCATTTAATTCTTGTGAGTGATTGGTTTGATTTCAAGTACTGTTTTTGGGACTTGAGAGGGATTTCACTACTCGTTTCTTTTACGGCTCTGCTGCATTAAAATCAATAAGTAATTCAGCTTCCACTTCAACATCATTCTTTGATCTTTTCACTTCCTCCATTTCAACATCTATTGCCTGATCTGTTTCATCATTCAACACCTCAAAAGGGTTTGTTGTTGCTAATGAAGACTGGTTGTCCAACTGAGTTGGAGGCTTTTTAGCCGAATAACTTTTTCTTTGTAAAGGGTCTCTAGTCTCTGGGGTCAAAGTCTTCTTATCAGAATCTGATAAGGGCATGTTCTTATTAGTTTTCATAATAAGGGAGGAGTTAGCTAAATCATTCATGTTGGTCTTGTTTGCAGCAAAAGATCTGGAGGCAGCATTACTGTAAGATAGCCCTTGTATTTGGGGCACCTCCAAATAACTTTCTCCTGGCTGTACCAAAGCTAAGTGCTCATCATTTGCTGTGATGATGATAGCTTGGTTCTTGTTTGTATATAGGGCACTTTCTGAGTTAGGAGAGTGAGGACCTGTGGCAGTGAAAGCAAAAGGTGTCTTCCAAACATTGATGGTCAAGTTCATGTAATTCAGAACAGTTGAAGCATCTAGTTTTATTTGTGCAGTGTTCATTTATGTGGCCATAATCAAAACAGTTAAAGCACTGAGTAGGGCGAGGATTAGACTTTTTAATGGTGATGTTTAAGTGCTTTATTTGAATATAATCTGGTAAATATGATGTTGAAAATGTGAGTAAAATAGCTTTGTTTCCTCCTTTGAATTTTTTACATTAATTAGTGTTGGTGGGCATCTTTTCAAAATCTCCTCTTCAGAAAATTCATACAAATCTTTGCAATAAATAATACCTTTTGAATGATTAAAAGACTTATGGGAGGAAATTTTATGAATAACGTCATTGAGAGATGATTTAAAGGCTCCTAGCTTTACTGACTGAGATTCGTCAACTGCCTTAATTAGTAAATTTCGGCCGAATCTTTTTAGGTTTCCTTTTGGGATGGGTCCTACTTATCTTTCCAGGCATTCATAGCCCTAAAGTAATTATTACAGCCTTCTCTGTATGAGGCTACATACCATACTGGTTCTGGAATAGTTCTAGGAACTGAATCCTCCTCTTCATACAGTTCCGTGAATTTAGGGACAAAGTCTCGTTCAGAATTTTCATAGTTTTTGATGTTATAAAGTTTCCCCTGGCAGGAAAGACTGGTAATTTCTTTATTATTTATATGAGAAAGGGCACTTTGGGCTTGAGTATGATTATTGTAAATGACGTATGCTTCAAAATTTTTCTTGTCATTCTTATGTTTCATCCTTATTCTTTCTATGATTCCATATTGATTTAACAATTGGAAAAGCTGTTTGTAATTTATATCTCTTGATATGTCAGAGCAGTACAGTACTCTTAAATTAACATTTTTACCACCAGTACTTTTATCCCCCTGGCATCCCAGGGAAGAAGGAAGGAAAGCTTCCAGTGTTTGAATACTGGAAATAGTATTTAGGGCCACATTCAAATTCACGCCTTCGTTCTGCAACAGTGTCAGGGAAGAGTCATTTGGCCCGGGGATAGGGGTACTTAATTTGTTATTCATTTCAAAAACAGACAAACAAAAAATAGCTGCCTGAAAATCTCTGAGAGAGGCCAAGAACTCTTCATGAGGCTTACTCCTCTACCACTGACACCAGTGAGAACCGACTCCCAATGTCCACTCCCTACCCTACCCCAAAAGGGATGGCACCAACATGATAAGAATGGCTCAAGTGCAAGCTAAACCTGCTTGATGGGACTGAGAACAAAACAAAAGAATGTAATCACCCCCATCCTCATCATGTTTGTGGGCAAACTGGACAGAATGCTGATAGTTCTCTTCCTTGAACCAATCCATCCCCGGAATCCATGGGACCAACTCTAAGGAATAGTTCAGTCATTCAATTATAAGCATGCTAGCAGGCTAATAAGTTGATAACTCTCAGATCCAAACATTATCGGGTGGTTGACAAGACCACCACAGCTCTCACAATTGGCTTCGAAAGTGAACACCAATTCAAGCACCAGCACCTCCTCATCAATGATCAAGACAGTGAAAAGGAGAGATGTAGAGGTAGGACAGGAAGGCGTGAAAAAGGTGAAAGGAAATTACCCTACATCACATGCTTCAGCAGATTAAAATGCACTAGATGGAAGGAAATTACCCTACATCACATGCTTCAGCAGATTAGAATGCACTGGATGGAAGGAAATTACCCTACATCACATGCTTCAGTAGATTAGAATGCATTGGATGGAAGGAAATTACTCTAAATCACATGCTTCAGTAGATTAGAATGCATTGGATGGAATGAAATTACCCTACATCACATGCTTCAGTAGATTAAAATGCATTGGATGGACTGAAATTACCCTACATCACATGCTTCAGTAGATTAAAATGCACAAGATGGAAGGAAATTACCCTACATCACATGCTTAAGCAGATTAAAATGCACTGGATGGAAGGAAATTACCCAACATCACATGCTTCAGCAGATTCGAAATGCTCCGGATGGCGGAAATTACCTACACAAATGCTTCAGTAGTTAGAATGCATTGGATGGAAGGAAATTACTCAACATCACATGCTTCAGAAGATTAGAATGCACTGGATGGAAGGAAATTACGCTACATCACATGTTTCAGCAGATTAGAATGCATTGGATGGAAGGAAATTACTCTACATCACATGCTTCAGCAGATTAAAATGCACTGGATGGAAGGAAATTACCAAACATCACATGCTTCAGCAGATTAGAATGCACTGATGGAAGGAAATTACCCTACATCACATGCTTCAGTAGACTAGAATGCATTGGATGGAAGGAAATTACTCTACTCACATGCTTCAGAAGATTAGAATGACTGATTGGAAGGAATTACTACATCACATGCTTCAGTAGATTAGAATGCATTGGATGGAAGGAAATTACCCTACATCACATGCTTCAGAAGATTAGAATGCACTGGATGGAAGGAAATTACCCTACATCACATGCTTCAGCAGATTAGAATGCATTGGATGGAAGGAAATTACCTTACATCAAATGCTTCAGCACATTAGAATCCACTGGATGGAAGGAAATTACCCTACATCATATGCTTCAGCAAATTAGAATAAATTGGATGGAAGGAAATTACCCTACATCACATGCTTCAGCAGATTAGAATGCACTGGATGGAAGGAAATTACCCTACATCACATGCTTCAGCAGATTAGAATGAATTGGATGGAAGGAAACTATTCTACATCACATGCTTCAGCAGATTAGAATGCACTGGATGGAAGGAAATTACCCTACATCACATGCTTCAGTAGATTAGAATGCATTGGATGGAAGGAAATTACTCTACATCACATGCTTCAGAAGATTAGAATGCACTGGATGAAGGAAAATTACGCTACATCACATGTTTGTTCAGCATGACCTTAGAATGCATTGGATGGAAGGAAACAATTACTCTACATCCACATGCTTCAGCAGATTAAAATGCACTGGATTGGAAGGAAATTACCCCAAAAAACATCACATGCTTCAGCAGATTAGAAATGCACTGGATGGAAGGAAATTACCCTACATCACATGCTTCAGTAGATTAGAATGCATTGGATGGAAGGAAATTACTAACTACACTCACATGCTTCAGAAGATTAGAATGCCACTGGATGGAAGGAAATACCTACATCACATGCTTCAGTTAGAAGTTAGAATGCATTGGATAGGAAGGAAAATTACCCTTACATCACATGCTTCAGAGATTAGAATGACACTGGATTGGAAGGAAATTACCCTACATCACATGCTTCAGCAGATTGGAGGATGCATTGGCGGATTGGACGGAAATTACCTTAACATCAAATGCTTCAGCACGTTAGAATCCACTAAAGGATGGAAGGAAATTATTACCTACATCATATGCTTCAGCAGATTAAAGATAAATTGGAATAAGGAAATAATTACCCTACATCAACATGCTCAAGCAGATTAAGGAATGCAACTGGGATGGAAGGAAATTACCCACTACATCACATGCTTCAGCAGATTAGAATGGAATTGGATGGAAGGAAACTATTCTAAATCACATGCCTTCAGCAGATTAGAATGCATTGGATGGAAGGAAAGTTACCCTCTACATCACATGCCTTCAGTAGGATTAGAAATGCAATTGGATGGAAGGCGAAATTAACCCCTTGAAAAATGCTTCAGCAGATTAGGAATGCAAGCTGGATGGAAGGAAATTTACCTACAATACATGCTTCAGCAGGAGTAGGCAATGCATTGGATGGAAGGAAAATTACCATACACCACATGCTTCAGCAGAATTTCAGAATGCATTGGATGGAAGGAAAATTATTGTCTACCATCACACCTCAGAGATTAGAATTAGAATGGCATTGGAATGGAAAGAAATTACCCTACCTATCACATGCTTTCCCAAACCAAATTACAAATGCACTAGATAGGGAAAGAAATTACCCTAACATTCACATGCTTCAGCAAAATTAGAATGCTTGGATGGAAGGAAATTATTCTACAACCACATGCTTCAGCAGATTCTAGAATGCATTGGATTGGGAGGCGAGGGGAAATTACTCTAAATCACATGCTTCAGCAGATTAGAATGCATTTGGGAGTGGAAGGAAAAAATTACCCTACATCACATGCTTCAAGCAAATTTAGAATGCACTGGATGGAAGGGAAAAGTTACTCTTACTATCACATGTTATTCAGCAGATTTAGAATGGCAATTATGGAAAAAAGGAAAAATTACCCTACCATCGCATGCTTCAGCAGATTGAGAATGCATTGGATGGAAGGAAATTACTATACATAACATGCTTCAGCAGATTAAGAAATGAATCGGATGGAAGGAAATTTACCCTACATCAAATGCTTCAGGAAATTCTAGAATGCGCACACTGGATGGGAAGGAAAGTTACTTCTAAACATCACATGCTTCAAAAAGAGCTTAGAATCCATTGGATGGGAAGGAAACTTACTCTACATCAAATTGGTTGCAGCCAGGATTAGAATGAATTGGATGGAAGGCGAAATTTACTCTACATCAACCATGCTTCAGCAGATTAGAATGGAATTGGATGGAATAGGAAATTTAACTCTACATCAATATGCTTCAGCAAATTAGAATGCAACTAGAGGAAGGAAAATTACTTCTACATCACATGCTTCAGCAAATTTAAAATGC
>NC_061094.1:96881-134381 GCF_015104395.2 Macrobrachium nipponense
TATTTTACAGATTTCGTAATTAGTTCTGGAAATAAATCAATACCATGACAACTTGTAAGCCAAAAATAAATCCTGTTCCATGGTGGTCTAGAGAAACTTTCAGATATTATCATACTGAAGCACAAGATGAGTAGAACGATTAGACAGACTAAAACCAAAGATATAACAAATTATATAAAAGTAATAGATATACATTGAAAGGGTTAGTATTAATAGCTATGGAAATTTGATTATATCAAACCTTTATTGAATAAAATATCTGCTCAATTCAGGAAAAAAGTTATTAGCAATAGGAAATCATCTTGGCATAATTACGTCGCAGACTTCTCGGTGACACTGTTAAACAAATGGGTGGGATAGATTTAGAAAAATTAATGGCAAATATAGTCGATCACCTAGATCCCCAATATTACATAATGGGAAAAAAGTTCATGATTTAAAAGATATATCAAAATAATAGGTCGCCACCTAGAATCAGTAGGCAATAGCCTGAATTAGATGAACATTTTCGCATTAGGAAAAAGAAATGAAGAGAAACATATAATTAATTTGAAACAAGTCAACAATTATACTACAATGTCCCATTTACATTAGAAGAATTTGATGCTGCGCTAAAAACTCGTAGTAACTCTGCCCCCAGGAAAGGATAATATCTCTTTTGAACTCCTTATACATCTAAACATTAAAGCCAAAGCATACTTATTAAAAATTTTATAATCACTTATGGAAAAAGAAACTACTTCCCAAAGCATGGAAACATGCTATTGTAATTCCTATACCCAAACCTGGCAAAGATCCAACATCAGCAAATAATTATAGACCTATATCACTAACTAGTTGTCTTTGTAAACTCATGGAAAATGAAAAGATGGTAAATAATAGACTCATATGGTATTTAGAGAAAAATAAAGTCCTAGCAGCAACTCAATCTGGAAGTAGGAAAAATCATTCAACATTAAACTCATTAACATCACTAGAAGATCAAATCAAAAGAGGATTTGTACAAAAGAAAATTACTGTCGCAGTGTTTTATTTCGACATTCAAAGGCTTATGATACAACATGGAGGCATTCAATCTTAAAATCTCTCTATGCACATAAATCTAATGGGTGAACTCCCAATTTTTATACGAAATTTCCTAACAGAAAGAACATTCCAGACTAAATTGAAACGGTATTATCAGAAACATTTTTTGAAATAAAAGAAGGTATCCCAAAAGGCAAGCGTACTAAGCAGCACATTATTTGCATTAGCAATCAATAATATTGTTAAAATGCTTCCAAAAGATGTAAACAACAGCTTATATGTTGATGATTTTGCCATTTTTTACACTTCAAACAACCTACGCCACTCCAAAGAATTTTAAATATCTCCATAGCTAAAATTGAAACAATGGGCATATCTGTTGGATTAAATTTTCTGTTGAAAAAACACAAGCAATAACATTTTAATAAGGATCAGCGCTGGCTCAAAAATCAAGTTATATCTCTTACCATGAATAACACTCCCATCCAATTTTATCCAGAAGTTAAATTCTTGGGCTTATATTTTGACAATCATTTGAACTGGAAGGCCCATGTGAAACATACCAAAGCAAAGGCCTTGAAAGCTTTAAAAATATATTAAAAAAATTAGCCCACACTTCATGGGGTGCTGATAGAGAAACATTATTGAAACTTTATAAGGCTACAGTTCTACCAATATTAGAATATGGCAGTCCAATTTATAGTTCTGCTAGTGAGACAACTCTCAAAATGCTAGACCCAGTGCATCATCTTGGGCTTCGTTTAGCCACTGGAGCATTCAAATCATCACCAGTCCAATCGTTGATTGTAGAAAGTGGAGAAATGCCACTATCTTATAGATTCAAAATAACAACGATGTGCAGAGCTTTAAAAATTGTAAATAGTCCAGCAAAAACCAAAGATTTATTTAAAGATCCAGATTGTTTCTGGAATACAAAAATTATCCCATCCTTCCCCGTTAGAGCTAATATATTATTTAATGACCATGACCTTTATAATATTAAATTTTACAATTTTAGCAAAATAATGCCCCATGGTTGATAAGTGCTCCCCAGATATGTAGGAAATTGTGTACAATACCCAGTAATAAATTGAATAATCCCCTTGCCTATGAAACAATATGCTCTGGAACATATCAAGATACACAATAATAATCACATATATACAAATGATGGTTCAAAGATGATATGGGAGTTGGATTCGCTGTTTACGGAAACATAAATAAAGATCCAAGTCTCCTTACAAAGCAAAGCATCAGTATTCACTGCTGAATTACTAGCAATAAAAAAAACAGCATTAACAACTATATCTGAAAACCAGTTTAGTGAAGTAACCATCTTTAGCGATTCACTAAGTTCAATAACTGCAATAAGCTCTTATACTCCAAAAAACAAAATTGTAAATGAAATTAGACATATATTACATGAAATGAAAAGACAAAAAAATATCTGTTACTCTATGTTGGATACCATCTCATATAGGATTAGAAGCAATGAAAAAGCAGATACTTATGCAAAAGAGGCTAGAACACTCCCAATATCAGCAGAATTATTGCCACTAGAAGATTATATTAGGCACAGCAAGTCGGTTATTAAGAAAAAATGGCAAAATAACTGGGGGGAAAACCATCCTACCAATAAATTAAGAGAAATAAAAGAAACTGTAGACCCGTGGCACCATCCTATCAGAAATGCCGCAAGAATTCAGTAATATTGACACGGCTAAGAATTGGTCACACCAAACTGACACATGGTTACCTAATGAGTAACCCCCATGCCCCTATACCTATGTGCGAAATATGTAATGTACAAATAACAGTAAAAACATATTTTTAAAATCTGTCCAAAATATAAAACCCAAAGAGACATATTATTCAGAAGATATTCTTTTAAAGAAATATTATCAGAAAGTGACAAATTTTCACTATTTAATATTTTAAAATTCCTTAAATTTAACCCTCTTAAGCCGGAGCCCTAAAAATCAAAACGTCTCCCGTATGCCGGGCCTGGTTTGGAGTGAGCGCGGAAGTGGAAAAAATAATTTTTTCAAAAAATTACAGCGCGCGTACTTTTGAAGATTAAGAGTTCATTTTGGCTCCTTTTTTTGTCATTGCCTGAAGTTTAGAATGCAACCATCAGAAATGAAAATAATATCATTATCATATGTAAATAATGCGATATATGGTAGCGAAAAAAAAAAATTCTATTCATAATTGTATTCAAATCACGCTGTGCAGAAAACGGTCAAAGCTAACCAGTTACTTTATTTGCGTTGTATTGTACACTAAATTGCGATCATTTTGATATATAATACATTGTAAAACAATAAAAGTAACACCGGAAAAATATATCACAAAATGATGTACGAATTCGTAACGCGCGGACGCAAAAAAATAGTTTTTTTCAAAAATTCACCGTAATTCTAAATAATGTTCTAGAGACTTCCAATTTGTTTCAAAATTAAGACAAATGATTGAATATTACGATACTGTAAGAGTTTTAGATTAGAATTGCAGATTTCGACCATTTCGGACGAGTTAAATTTGACCGAATGTCGAAATTTTAATATATATATTTTTTCATATGCACATATTTCGAAGATGGAAAAAGCTACAACCTTCAATTATTTTTTATTGTATTCTTCATGAATTTGCGCACATTTTGATATATGAAACTCTATAAAAAAGGCTAATATGAAAAGGAGCAAATATTAGGATAATGCCATGTACGTATTTCTGGAGACTTGCGGCCGCGAATCGGCGCGCGGAGTGAAGTAAATATATTTTTCAAAATTCACCATAAATCACAATATTGTTTTAGAGACTTCAAATTTGTTTCAAAACTGAAGAAACATGACGGAATATTACTAGGCCGTAAGAGTTTTAGCTTACAATTGCGTTTTTCAACTATTTCGGTAGAGTCAAATTTGACCGAACGTGGTTTTTTTTCTATTTATCGTGATTTATATGCAAATATTTCGAAAAAAAGAGAAAAGCTACAACCTTCAATCATTTTTAGTTGTATTCTACATGAAATTGCGCACATTTTCATATATAAAACTTTATGAAACAGCTAATTTTAAATGGTGCAAAACATTTCGAGCAATCGCACAAAAAAATTCTGATTTTTTAACGGAAGAGTTAACCGCGCGAACGTAATTTTTTTTTTCATAAATTACACCATAAATCAAAAATATTGTGCTAGAGACTTCCAAGTCGTTGCAAAATGAAGGTAAATGATTGAATATTACTAGAATATAAGAGTTTTAGCTTATTCAATTGCGTTTTTCGACCATTTCGGTAGAGTCAACGCTGACCGAAAGATGAAATTTTTGCACTTAACGTTATTTATATGAAAATATTTCAAAACTGATAAAAGCTTACCAATCATGAGTATTTTTTAGTTGTATTGTGCATGAAATTGCGCACATTTTCATTATTTAATACTTCATGTAAAGGATAATTTAAAATGGTGCAATAATTAGTGAAACTCAAAGTGACGAATAATTCCGAGATGTGTCACTGATACTTTTTAGTGCGATAAGAAAGAAATTCGCGCTTGCGCGCCTTGCGTAGCGATTGTAAACAAAACAACGCCTTGATCCGTGAACTCCCAGCATCCCCCAACAAGGCGTGATACAAAAGTTTTCGGCTGTAGGCCTATAAGTATTTTTCCGCGAATTTTAAAAAAACTTTTTTGAGCCGACGTATGATACGTCCAATCGGCATACGGGAGACATTTTGACTCGACGTTTAAATACGTTCCAATCGGCGTAAGAGGGTTAATAATTTATACGACAAAATATAATATATTAAGTAATTTATAATATATTCCAGATAGTAATTATTTATTTATTTTTTTTTAGATAATATATATTCCAGATAATAAATATTATCTATTATTTTTAATAATAATTTATACTGATTTTTTAAATAACATGTCTAATCCTTCGGGGTGGCAGCCCTAGGAGAGTTAAATTAGTTAACTCGGTGGTCTGGTTAAACTAAAGTTAAAAAAAAAAAAAAAAAAAATGTATATTTATAATGTATATATAATGTGTGTGTATATATATATATATATATATATATATATATATATATATATATATATATATATATATATATATATATATATATATATATATATATATATATATATATATATATATATATATATATATATATATATATTTGTATAATATATTTAGTGAACTCCCATATTCACGGACTCATATTTGTGGATTTCTCGCTAGAATATATACCCCCATTATTTGTGGTACTTTTTCTTTGATTTTTTTTCTCCTAAAATGCACTTTGTTATAAAACTATTTTAAAACCAGTTACAAAATAGGCATTTTTATAGCGGTTTCGATTACTATTTGGTGGAGGGCGGGCGGGTCGTCCTAGGTGTGTGGTCTGTCTCTTATGGAAAATACCTAGATAAATTTCATAAGTGTTATGTATAACTAAATGTTACTGCCAAACCAGTTAATGTAAGAAAATTTATGAAGAAAGAAAATTTTTAAGATTGTGTAAGAAAGAGACAGACCAATTAATAGATTAACCCTTTACTGCCGGACTGGACGTATTTTATGTCGACATTTTTGTGTCACAGGTGCCGACTGGACGATTTTACGTCGACTTACAAAAGTTTTTTTTATAAAATTCGCGGAAAAATACTTATAGGCCTACCAGCCTAAAACTTTTGAATCACGCACCTTGGGGGATGCTGGGAGTTCACGGATCAAGGTGTTGTTTGTTTACAATCGTTACGCAGGCGCCCAAGCGCAAAATTTCTTTCTTGCCGCACTAAAAAGTATCTGTGACACATCTCTGAAATTATTTCGTCACTGACATAATTTTTGTACCATTGTAAATTAGACCGTTACATGAAGTATTATATATGAAAATGTGGGCATTTTTATGTAGAATACAACAATAAAATACTCATGATTGTAGCTTTTATCAGTTTTGAGATAATTTGATATAGATAACGATAATTGCCAAAATTTCAACCTTCGGTCAACTTTGACTCTACCGAAATGGTCGTAAAATGCAATTGTAAGCTAAAACTCTAATATTTTAGTAATGTTCAATCATTTACCTTAATTTTGCAACTAATTGGAAGTCTCTAGCACAATATTTCGATTTATGGTGAATTTATGAAAAAACTTTTTCCTTATGTCCGCACGGTAACTTTAAAAAAAAATCATACAGCGATTGTGTTAATGTTTGCACCATTTTAAAATTAGCCGTTATATAAAGTTTTTATATATGGAAATGTACGCAATTTCATGCACAATACAAACTAAAAATTAACCCATGGTTGTAGCTTTTATCAGTTTTGAGATATTTTCATATAAATAACGATTATTGCCAAAATTTCAACCTTCCGTCAATTTTGACTACCGAAATGGTCGAAAAACGCAATTGTAAGCTAAAAACGTTTGTATTCTAGTAATATTCAAGCATTTACATTCATTTTGCAACAAATTGAAAGTCTCTAGCGCAATATTTTGATTTATGGTGAATTTATGAAAAAAAAAAATTTTATTTTTCTTTACTTCCGCGCGGTAACTTTTCCGAAAAAATCATACGTGCGATTGTGGTAATGTTTGCACCATTTTAAATTAGCCGTTACATAAAGTTTTATATATGAAAATGTGCGCAATTTCATGTAAAATACCCCCCTGATCCCAACTCCTTGACGAGGTGGGGGGCTTAGGGATCCACTGCAGAGAGAGTATGCCCCTTTACGCCTACTCTCTCTGCTGTGGATCCAACTGAACATTGGGACCTTTAACTCCTTTACTCCTCCTCCTTATAAATTTTCCCCTTTAAATTTTCCCTTCTTCTTCTTTTCGTTGACGACCCTGGCATGGTTTTGGAATATTGAATTGACAGCTCTTTTAACTTGATGGGAGGGTGGAGTTGGACGGCATGCCTCTCCACACGTAAAACTAGAGTACCTGACGTGGTTGAGCGAGGGGAAATTTTTAAGTCAAGCCATGCCCACAGTGCTGGGTCCGATCTCATGGGACTGACGACCCTTAAGGCACTGTGGTATGGCGTATATCCAGGTGAGGGACCCAGGGCAGTTACCAGTGTGTGTACGGCATTGCCCCTCCCCTGGTTGGGCCTCCTTGGTGAGAGGGACCTCATCCTGGATGAAATTTTTTTTAATACTAGGATATGGAGAAAAAAAAGTTAACCTCACAATGACTCTTATGGCATGGCAATGGACTGTTCTCAGGATAACTCAAATAATGAAAATCAGAGTGGTATTAAGACATTATTACCATACAATAAACCCAAAAGAAATAGATATCGCCAGGACCCAACCTTGATTCACTTTGATTCTCTCTTTGGGGAGTCAAACTGGGTCAAGATTTTTGAACTTAGAAGCTGACAAAGATATATCTTTATTAAAATTAGAAAATTACCTATTGAATCTGATGCCCCATCACAAGAGATGAGCATAAGACAAATTAAAAAAAAGGGAATGGTTGGTTGAAACAAGAACCAAAAACCAATCGGAAAAATTATCAATGTATAAAAAATATAGATAACATAAATATAAAGGTTACAAGGCATGATACAATGAACAGTGTGCAAGGCACAGTAGTAGTACCAAATCTTAGGATGAAACATTAGATAGATTAATACTTTTAGATTCATTAAAGAAAAGGTACAATAATGTTGAAGACTGCGAAGTATATGAGGTCCCAAGCAGGAAAAGACAAAAGTCAAACTATCAAAATAGCCAAGATAAAGTTCAGTGGCCAAAACCTTACCCTTAAAAATTAAAAATGCTAGGATTAAATAGGGAACTAAGACCTTATGTTCCTAAACCCATGAGAACTGTTGCAAATATGGTCATACAGCAATTAAGTGTA
Organism: Macrobrachium nipponense; assembly: GCF_015104395.2. Taxonomy (NCBI): domain Eukaryota; kingdom Metazoa; phylum Arthropoda; class Malacostraca; order Decapoda; family Palaemonidae; genus Macrobrachium; species Macrobrachium nipponense. The sequence continues at coordinate 104,801 of NC_061094.1, forward strand.
GGAATATTTATAGATGTGCCTTTTGCAGCTCGCAGGACCATAAAACACGCTGGGACTGTGGCCAACCCAAATGCGTAAATTGTGGTTGATTAGAACATCATGCCAGATCTACAATACAGAACTTAAATTACTACAAGAACGAACTGGAATGACGATAAGAGAAGCCAAAGTTTAGAACTGAAAGTGAGAGGATTAAATGACCAGCTAAGAAATTTAGGTATGCAGACACCTCAAAGTCAAGCAATACCAGAACTGAGACAAATGATAATAATAGAAATAAAGAAACTACCACCACAAAAAATACAAGATGAAAAGAACTCTTCAAACATACATAATATTACGACTGTGGAAAATCGATTTAGCTCTTTATCGGAAATTCAAATAGATAATGACATAGAGGAAAACAAAGAAGAATTAAAATCACAAGAATGTGAAAAAACAGATAATACTACTCGAAAGAGGCAACTGGATAAGACCCCACCTAATTCCACCAAACAAGTCTGTAAAAAGATAAATAACCCACCAATCTCGCCGAAAGCTAAAGTTCAGAAACAAAACACTAATATTTCACTGTCTCCCATAGTAACAATAGTACCTCTAGGAACCGAATCACAAAATTCAGATGAAATGGAAAACCAAAATACAGGTTCCACTAATTTTGCAAACGAAGAAATTCAACCATCACCAATTATAGGCGCCGCAGGAAAAAAACAAGGAAAAACAACAAACTGAGAAACATGAAGATACATGCGGCTGCAGTAAATGCTTTATAGCAATGTGCCACAAAAATAAGACTATAACTATAGACAGCCTAACCAACACCATAAGAAATTTCATGAGGAATAGGAGTAAGGAAAAAACAAACATCAAATCTCATGAAGAAGGTTGTATGTGTATTGAACACTTAAAATATTACAAAGAGAAACACATCAGTGTTGTAGATAATATTCTAAAGAAAATCAAAATGGAAAAATCAAATCAAGATGGTAAAAAAGTAACAGTTAACGAAAGTAAGATTCAAACTACAACAAAAATGAATCAAGACCTACAAAAATACAAATTAACTTATAAAAAATGTAAGAAAATATCAGCTTTAATAATCTAGGGTAATTTTGAACCACTTATATTACACCATTTAAAATCGTTATATAATTCAATGGAATATAAATGGATTAATTACGAGAATGCACTTAGGGGAAGTCCAACGACTTGTTAGCGACAAAAATGAACCAATGATTATATGTATACAACACATAGAAAAAACGTGTTCCAAAAATAGGTAAATATCTTTTATTAGCTACATCATCACAGGAAAATGAAAATAATTTAGGAACAGCAATGTATGTCCATAATAAAATTATATACGACAAATTAGATATAGATTACATGAATTGCAAATTTCAGCAATAACAGTGAAAATAGAAAATAATGTGTTTGATATAATTAACTTATACAATCAGCCTAATAAAAAGTATGATTTAAACAAATTACAGAAAATAATAAAAGAGTTTAAGAATCCAATATTAATTGTAGGAGATTTCAATGCGCATAACTCAATATGGGACTATAACAACATTACTCCAGATAAAGATGGAGCAAAAATAGAAACTTAAATGAACGCTAATAATCCCCCTTTTGTTGTCTGAATGACATGGCGAAGTAAAAATACATATTATTCCAGAACCCATGGAACATTTTCCACAGTAGATGTCACCCTTTGTTCAACAAATATAGTTGACAGACTAGATTGGAATATATGTGATGACTCCTACTCAAGTGACCATTTTCCCATTATAATATCCTTATTAAATAATGAACCAAAACCATATTCTCCACATTACAACATGCAAAAAGCAGATTGGGACATTTTTACTTGCATACCGATAAAATACCGCCCTATGATTATTTGAGAAATCACAATGAGACGAACGATTTCATTGTGTCCTTCGTTAAAAAGGCAGCAGACAAAGCTATTCCTCATTCAAAACCCCATAATAAAAAACTTAGTCCCCTGGTGGTCAGATGATCTAACTGAATTAGTACGAGAAAAACACTCTCTAGCAAGAAGGTTAGATACTCTAAACAGAAGATTCAATAAAATTAATAAATCAAAACCATTCACAGAAGAAAATATATTAAAAATGACAATTTTACTATTAGAAATAGATGTATTAAAACCTTTATATAATAAAATATCAGCCAAATTTAGAAAAGAAGTAATAAAAAGGTAAAATAATATCTTGGAGGTCCTATGTGTCAGAAAATAACAAGCGAAACATCCATTCAAAAAGTATGGGAAAAATTCAGAAAAATAAATGGAACAAACATTAGACCACCCAGACAAGCTATATTAGATAATGGAAATAAAATTTTAGATCCCTTCGAAATAAGTAACATACTTGGGGCAAGTTTTGCCAAAATAAGTAGTGACGAAAATCTAGACAAACATTTTAAAAAAGTAAAAAACAAAGCAGAGTCTATTATACTTAATTTTGAGACAAAGGAAGATATATATTATAATAAAAAGTTCAATATGGAAGAGTTAGAATATGCTCTCTTGAACAGTAATAAATCTGCCCCTGGAGGAGATGATGTTTGCTTTGAGATGATTTGCCACCTAGCACCTTTGGCAAAATCATACTTATTAAAATTTTACAATCATTTATGGCTCCAAAACTTGTTTCCAGACAAATGGCGGACAATGCAATAATAATTCCTATACCCAAACCAGGAAAAGATGCTAGTAATGTGAATAATTATAGACCTATTCATTAAACAAGTTTTGTATGCAAGTTATTGGAGAAAATGGTAAATGCACGACTTACATGGCACATTCGTGAAAATAAAATTTTAAGTCCTACACAGTTTGGTTTCACAACGTAATAGGTCTACATTAGATTCTCTGTGTAGTTTGGAAGACCATATATGTAGAGGATTTGAAAGAAAACAAATTACAATAGCTGTCTTTTTTGACATTCAAAAGGCATACGACACTACATGGAGGTATGCAATATTAAAATCTTTACATAAAATAATAAAAATCCCCCCCGTTCAGGCCATCTTCCTAAAGATTATTAAAAAGTTTATGACTGACCGCACTTTTCAAGTGAGAATAGATAATGTTTTTTCCAAAATATTTCCACTTGAAAATGGAGTACCACAAGGTAGCGTCCTTAGTGGTACTTTGTTCACATTGGCAATTAACAACATCAGTAACATGCTACCGGTTGGAATTAAGAGTAATTTGTATATGGATGATTTTGCAATATATTACACAGCATCACGCATAAAACATGCAGAAAGAATTATTAATAAAACTATAATAAAAATAGATGAATGGGCCTCATCAGTAGGATTTAGATTTTCCATAGAAAAAACCCAAGCGGTCATTTTTTATAAAAGTAAAATTTGGAAAAAATATGAAGAAGCAGAATTAAAAATGAGAACCATAATATACCAATTAGCCAAACTGCAAAAATTTTTAGGTTTGATATTTGATGCACACCTCAACTGGAAAGCCCATATAACTTACATAAAATCGAAATGCAAAAGAGCATTAAACCTAATTAAAAAACTCTCACACAAATTGGGGAGCTGATAGACATACTCTTACTATACTTTATAAAGCAACAGTGCTATCAATTATGATTATGGAAGCGAAATATACAGGTCAGCTTCAGAAGCAGCACTGAAAATATTAAACCCAATTCACAACGAAGGCCTAAGAATATGCACAGGAGCATTTAGATCCTCACCAGCCTCCTCTGTACAAGTTGAATGCGGCGAACTGCCACTATCCCTCCATTAGAGAATTCATAACCATGAAAAGTGCATTAAGAATCAAGGCAAGTGATTCACCAACTAAAAGTCTATTTGAGTTAAGGGATGTCTTTATAAACAATCATTCACCACCCCCTTTCCCAATAGAACTAATAGACTGTTCGAGTCATTAAATATAAATATACAAGTACCTCCAGTAGTAAAGTTACCACCCCATTGGACTATGATTAAAATAAAGACTTGCACTCACTTGAAATATTTATCAAAAAGTTCCGTATATACCCCAGAACAACATAAACAAAAAACCATAGAACATCTAAGACAAAAAAGTTCACATTATGCAATATATACCGACGGGGGTCCAAAATCGCAACATGGCGTAGGATATGCAGCTATATCGCAGAACAAAACATATCAATTTCTTTACCCAATCATGCCTCAGTCTTCACAGCAGAGTTGTGTGCAATTAAAGTAGCTATCAAAATTATAAAGCAAACTTCAATTAATATTTTTGTGATTTTTAGTGACTCGAGAAGTGCCATAGAAGCTCTTCGGAATTACAATCCAAAAAATAATATTGTACAGCAAATTCAATTTGAACTCCACAAATTATATAAAAATGGCAAAAATATTGAAATATGTTGGATCCCTGCTCATGTGGGGATAAGAGGAAATGAAGAGGCTGATAAAGCAGCTAAAGAAGCAGTCCAAATGATAAAAGCAAATGTAAATATCCCCACCAGTGATTATATAAGATATATAAAAACAATAATTGTAAATAAATGGCAAAACGTATGGGCTGAAGAGCCTGAAAATAATAAATTAAAACAAATAAAACAGGATGTTAACAAATGGAGTTCAGCATATCAAAGAGAGAGACATGCTCAAGTAATCCTGACACGCCTCCGTATGGGCCACACTCGTCTGACACACGGGCATTGATGAGCAAAACCAAGCGACCCTGCTCCAGAGTGTTCAGAGTGCAAGGAGTTGGTAACAGTCAGACATGTCTTGTGCGAGTGTCCAAAGTATGACCCAGCAGAGACTGTCAACTTTTGGAAATAAAACAATAAAAGAAATTTTGACAGAATCTTTTACATTTTCAGTAGTTCCAATTTTGACTTTTCTGAGGAACTGCAATTTAATTGATAAAATATAAGTTTCATACAATCAACTTACCTGTCAGATATATACATAGCTAAGACTCCGTCGTCCCAGCTATGTATATATCTGCCAGGTAAGTATGTATGAAACTTTATTGTAACATAACAATATCATTTTTTTTGAGTGAATTTTAAAACAAAATTTCAAAAATTTAAAACTTAATTCCGAATTTTAATATACCGTTTTAGTATGTATGTAAGGGAACATGAGTAAATGTATTTATTGTGTGTGTGTTCTAGTATGAAGCGTTTGCCTTTGTGCATTTTTTTTTATTTATCTTGAATGACCAATTTGGTCCCAGTTCTGGCCTAAGGGCTAGACCTGACATTTTATCTAATCCTTCGGGCCAGCCCTAGGAGAGCTGAAAATCAGCTCAGTGGTCTGGTAAAACTACTTTATATAATAATAATCATGTAAAATACAACAAAAAAATAATTTGAAGGTTGTAGCTTTTCTCATTTTCGAAATATTTGCATGTAAATCACGATAAATAGAAAAAAACCACGTCGGTCAACTTTGACTCTACCGAAATGGTCGAAAAACGCAATTGTAAGCTAAAACTCTTACAGTCTAGTAATATTTTTCAGTCATTTATCTCATCTTGAAACAAATTCGAAGTCTCTAGCAAATATTTAGATTTATGGTGAATTTAAAAAAAAATCTTTCCTCCCTCCTCGCGCGGATTCTCCGCCACAAATCTCTGTAAATGCGTACGTCCCATTCTCGGAATATTTGCTCCGTTTCATATTAAGCATTTCATAGAGTTTTATATATGAAAATGTGTGCAATTTCATGTAGAATAAAACGAAAAATAGTTGAAGGTTGTAGCTTTTCTTCCCCCTGATCCCAACTCCTTGAACGAGGTGGGGGGCTTAGGGATCCACTGCAGAGAGAGTATGCCCCTTTACGCCTACACACACTGCTGTGGATCCAACTAAACATTGGGACCTTTAACTCCTTTACTCCTCCTCTTATAAATTTTCACCCTTCCCTTCTTCTTCTTTTGTTGACGACCTTGGCAAGGTTTTGGACTATTGAATTGACTGCTCTTTTAACTTGATGGAGGGTAGAGTTGGACGGCATGCCACTCCACCCGTAAAACTAGAGTACCTGACGTGTCGAAGCGGGGGAAATTTTATGTCAAGCCATGCCCACAGTGCTGGGTCCGATCTCATGGGACTGACGACCCTTAAGCACTGTGGGTATGGCGTATATCCAGGTGAGTGTCCCAGGGTAGTTATTACTGTAGCAATATTACTCCTCCCCCAGTTGGGCCTCCCTGGAGAGGGACCTCATCCTGGACGAAAATATATATCATTATTCTATGGAAACTACAACAAACACTATGACTTCTGGCATGGCAACGGATTATCCCCAAGACACCCCAGTTAGAGAAGAGCTGGATGGTATCAAAACTTGGATACCATATAGACCATCAAGAAAAAACAAAATGTCGTGTTGGACCCAACCTTGACCCATTTCGACTCCCTCTTTGGTAGTGGAAGTTGGTCAAGATTCCTTACTATGGAAACCGAAAATAGAATATCGGCATTGAAATTGGAAAACTTTTTGTTGAATCGACATTCAACTGCAGAAATGATCAATTCCGATAATAAAAAAGACCAAACGTGGTTAATTGAAACCACAACTAGAAGCCAATCAGAAATTACTTAACAATAAAAAATATTGATAATATAAATGTACATATAAAAAAACATGACAACATGAACAGTGTTCAAGGGTACCATTGTACCCTCCCCTGATGATGAAGAACCTTTAGAAAAAAATATATTGCTAGATTCCTTAAAAAGAGATATAATAATGTCCAAGATTGCGAAATTTACAACATAAACAGTAGAAGTAGTAATGGAAAAACACTCAGAATAGCAAAAATAAAATTTGACGGCCAAGAATTACCTTTAAAAATTAAGATTATGGGCCAAAGCAGAGAAACTTAGACCGTACGTTCCAAAACCACTACAGTGCCAAACTGTAGCAAATATGGACATACAAAGAAAAACTGCCGTAATACAGCGGTATGTGCATATTGTGGATCTAACGAACATTCCACACAGTGGAAGTGCGGTGAGCCAAAGTGTGTGAACTGCGGGCAAAATCACCATGCAAGATCTAAAGAGTGTATGTATTATATATACAACACAGAATTAAAATTACTTCAAGAAAGAACAGGAATGCCCATAAAGGAAGCCAAGTTAGAATTAAAAGTCAGAGGAATGTATGATCCTGCTAGGAAACAAACGTTTTCTACTGTAATTTCAAACAATGATACAAAAATGGAAAAGGATAAGAATATTAAAACCTAACAGAAAAACGGAAGGAAAAATAACCACTTTGCATAAAGAAAACAGTTTAGCAAAAAACCAAGAAACATGCACAAATATTTGTTCAAATTCTTTTGAGATATTAAAAGAAATAGAATCTCAAGATGATACATGTATCACTGAAAATGTTAGAAGAAAGTTATAATGAACTAGAAGGTAAAGATAAAAAGAGACCCCTGGAGAGGACTCCGCCCAAAACCAAAAAACCAACAATCATTAGAGAATTGTCTGTTAAAGCAAAGACTAACTACCCATCGAAAGAGCACAAACCAAGAAGTAAGAATATCCCATTGTCTCCTAAAAATAGTAATAAAACCAATGGAAGCAACAACCCAGAACATCAAAGAAACAGCTCAGGAACAAACATAGACGAAAATAATTACGTGATGGGAGAAGAGATTACTCATCACCAAATAATAGGAGCAGCAAAAAGCAAATGAAAAAAGAACACCACACAAAAACACATGTGGATGTAATAAATGTTTCATAGAATTATGCAACAAAAACAGAAATATAACAAAAGACAGTTTAACGAACACAATAAAAAATTTTATAAAATGTAGAAGTAGAGAGACTACTAGTTTGGACTCCACGGAAAAGGCTGTCTGTGCATTGGACATCTAATATCTTATAAAGAAAAACAAATAAATGTCGTAAGTAAAATTTTAGAGAAAATGCAAATTGATGATCCACAAAGAGAAAATAGCACACTAACATAATATTTTCAACAATTACATTATACAATGGAACGTAAATGGCCTCCAGACCAGATTACATTTGGGAGAATTGCAACGATTACTAAGGAATATGAACCTATGGAAATATGTTTGCAGCATGTCAATAAAACAATAACAACTATAGGTAAATATACCTTAGTATCTGCATCTAGAGAGGAAGAAGGAAACAATCTAGGTACTGCTATATATGTGCATAACAAAGTATGTTATGACAAAGTACTTATAAACTTTACTGACTTGCAAATATCAAGTATTAAAATACAAATTAAAAATGATAATTATGTGATTTATAATTTATACAACCAACCAAATAAAAACTATGACATTGATAAACTTAAAGATTTATTAAACAATACAAAGGAACCTACGTTAATTTACTAGGCGATTTTAATGCTCATAGCCCAATATGGGACTGTAATTGCACAAACTCAAATAAAGCAGGGAGTAAAATAGAAGATTTAATTGATTCAAACGACATTTGCTGTATAAATGATGATGAAATATCCACATATTTTTCAAGAACACATGGGACTTTATCTCGGTGGACTTAACTCTATGTTCAACAAGCATAGTTGACAGATTGGATTGGAATACAGTTGATGACTTGCACACCAGTGATCATTTTCCTATATTGGTTTCCTTATTGCATAATAGTCCTGTAAAACATGTTCCTCATTATAACATTTTTAAAGCAGATTGGGAACAATATAAAAAGCATACTAAAGTATCCCACCATTTGAATATTTCAAAGACCACAATGAAACTAATAAATTTCTAGTTGGTTTCATTAAAAATGCTGCAGATAAATCAATACCAAAGACCAAACCCCATCCAACAAAACACAAAGTTCCATGGTGGTCTGATAGGCTAACAGAGTTAATAAACACAAAACACTCAATAGGGAGACGATTAGATAATTTGAATAAAAAATTCGCTAAAATAAATACAAATTTCCAATATTAGAAGGAACTTTGCAAAAAATGACTATATTATTGCTAGAAATTGATACTTTAAAACCTGTATATAACAAAATATCTGCAAAATTTAAAAAGGAAGTAATTCAAGGAAGAATAATTTCTTGGAGGAAATACGTATCAGATCTCTCAAATAATACTCCCATACAAAAAATATGGAAAAAATTCAGAAAAATAAATGGTACCCATGTTAAACCACCTAGACATGCGATATTAAAAGATGGGAAGAGAATACTTAATCCAAAAGAAATAAGCAATATAATAGGAGAAAACTTAGCAAATGTAAGTAGTGATAAGAATTTGGATGAACACTTTCGTACAAAGAAAAATAGTATAGAATTAATAACAATAAATTTTGAAACAAGGGAAGATATATATTAATAATAGTAAAATTTGATATGGAAGAATTGGAATATGCTCTCTCGAACAGTAATAAATCTGCTCCTGGAGGTGATAATATTTGTTTTGAGATGATATGCCACTTAGCACCTGGTGGCAAAGTCATACTTATTACAATTTTATAATCATTTATGGCTTCGGAATTTGTTTCCTGATGAATGGCGTAAAGCTATAATCATTCCTATCCCCAAACCTGGAAAGGATCAAGCAATGTTAACAATTACAGACCATATCTCTAACAAGTTGCTTATGTAAATTACTTGAAAAATGGTGAATCTCGACTAACGTGGCACATTCGAGAAAATAAAATTTTGACTCCTACTCAATTCGGGTCGCAATGTAAACAGGTCTACATTAGATTCTCTCTCTTTTCTAGAAGACCATATACGCAGAGGATTGAACGAAAACAGGTAACTGTAGCTGTCTTTTTTGACGTTGAAAAGGCTTATGATACTACATGGAGGTATCCTATATTAAAAACTTTACAAAATAACAACATCCGTGGACATTTACCCAAATTCATCCAAAACTTTCTGACAAAACGCAGTTTTCAAGTGAGAATTGATGATGTATTGTCTAGAACATTTCCACTTGAAAATGGTGTTCCACAGGGAAGTGTCCTTAGTGGCACACTATTTACCCTTGCAATAAATGATATTAGTAAAACTTTACCTACTGGAATTAAAAGCAACCTTTATATGGATGATTTTGCCATCTATTATTCAGCGTCTCGCATTAAACATGCAGAACGCATTATTAACAAAAACTATAAGAAAAATAGATGAATGGACATCATCTGTAGGATTTAAATTAGCCGTACATAAGACACAAGCAATCGCTTTCTACAAAGATAAAAGGTGGATGAAAAATGAAGAAATAGATTTGAAATCAGAAGTCATAATATACCAATTGGCCAAACTGCAAAAATTCTTAGGATTAGTACTTGACACTCATTTAAACTGGAAAGCCCACATAGCATACGTGAAATCAAAATGCAAAAAAGCTTTAAATCTAATTAGAAAATTATCAAGCACTACATGGGGAGAAGATAGACAAACCCGCCTTACATTGCTATATAAAGGAACTGTACTGTCTATCATTGATTATGGCAGTGAAATATACGGCTCGGCCTCAGATATAACACTGAAATTATTAGACTCGGTTCACAATGAAGGTCTTCGAATATGCTCAGGAGCCTTTAGATCATCACCAACCTCTTCTTTACAGGTTGAATGTGGTGAACTACCTCTCTCTCTCCATAGAGAGTTAGTGACAATGAAGAGTGCCCTAAAGATTCAGTGTAGTGATTCCCCAACAAAAAAACTATTTGAATTACGCGATACCTTTATTAACAATCATATACCACCTTTCCCAATAAGAGCTAGAAGACTGTTTGAGTCACTTAATGTAAGTTCACAACTACCTTCAATAGTAAAATTACCGCCTCCATGGAATATGATTAAGATAAAAATTTGCACTAACTTAAAATATTTAACAAAAAATTACTCGTATACTCCAGAACACCATAGACAACATACAATAGAGCACATAAACCGAAAAGGTCCCCATTACGCAGTATATACGGATGGATCCAAATCAGAATACGGAGTGGGATATGCTGCAGTGTCCAAGGACAAAACATACCAGTTCTCTCTTCCCAACGATGCTTCTGTATTTACAGCAGAGTTATGTGCAATAACATCGGCCATAGAAATAATCAAAGAACACCCCTTTAATAATTTTGTGATTTTATAGCGACTCTAGAAGCGCTATAGAAGCCATTAAAAGTTACAATCCCAGAAATGATATTGTGCAACAGATTAAGTTTTTAACTCCTAAATTATATAATAAGGGAAAAAATATTGAAATATGTTGGATCCCTGCCCATGTCGGAATAAAAGGAAACGAAGAAGCTGATAAAGCAGCCAAGGAGGCAGTCCACATGATGAGATCAAGTATAAATCCTATTAGTGACTATATAGCTCAATTTTTTGTTTAAAACAATTCATTGTAAATAAATGGCAAAATATATGGAGAGAGGAATCAGAAAGTAATAAACTAAAACAAATAAAACCTGAAGTTAAGAAATGGAGCTCCAATATAATCAGAGAGAGAGACACACACAAGTAATCCTGACACGTCTACGTATAGGCCACAAAACTCGTCTGACACATGGGCACTTAATGAGCAGCCCACGTGACCCTGCTCCAGAGTGCCCACAGTGCAAGGTGTTGATAACTGTCGGACACGTGTTGTGTGAGTGCCCAAGGTACGACCAGCAGAGGCTATCAACCTTTGGTAATAAAAGAATAAAAGAAATTTTGTCAGAATCTTTCTCATTTTCAGTGGTTCCCGTTTTAACGTTTCTAAAGAAATCTGATTTAATTAATAAATATAATAACCATACAAAACCTCAGAGTAATTAATGAATTTTAGATCAAATTCTTAAGATTTTATTGAATTGTTATTAATTTTAATACACCTTTTTAATAAGTATGTATGGAATCGTGAGTAAATGTATTTATTGCGTGTTTGAGTTCTAGTATGGAAGTCTGTGCCCTTGTGCAGTTTTATAATTTATTTATTATACTTCATGACTATTTGGTACCCGTTCCTGGCCTTTAGCCTAGACCTGGCATTTTATCTAATCCTTCGGGCCATCCCTATGAGAGCTGAAAGTCAGCTCAGTGGTCTGGTTAAACTATTTTTATAATAATAATAATGTAGCTTTTCTTATTTCCGAAATAATTGCATATAGAAAATATATATATATAAAAAATTCTACATTCGGTCAACTTTAACTCGTCAGATATGGTCGAAAACTGCAATTGTAAGCTACAATTGTAAGCTAAACTCTTACAGTATAGTAATATTCAATCATTTGTCTTCATTTTGAAAGAAATTGGAAGTCTCTAGGACAATATTTAGATTTATGGTGAATTTTTAAAAAAAATATTTGTTTACGTCCGCGCGTTACGAATTCATGCATTATTTTGTGATAATATTTTCTCTGTGTTGCTTTTATCGTTTTACAATGTGTTATATACCAAAATGATCGCAATTTAGTGTACATTACAACGAAAAAAAGTAACTTGTTACCTTTAACCGTTTTGCGCACAGCGCGGATTTGAAAATACAATTATATATGAAATTTCGTTTTTGCGCTATCAATATATCGCATTATTTATACATATATGATAATGATAATTTTTTTCATTTCTGATGGTTGCATACTAAACTTCAGCCAATGACAAAAAAAGGGGCCAAAAATGAACTCTTAATCTTGAAAACTAAGCGCGCTGTGATTTTTTGAAAAAAATATTTTTTCCGCTTCCGCGCTCACTCTGAAACACCTCTGGCACACGGGAGACAATATTGTTTTTACCGCTTCGGCGTTTAAGGGTTGAAGTGATTAAGACTCATGTCAGTGGGTTAAACAGAAGCTTGGAGAAATTTTAAATTTGCAGTTTGGGAAGAAGCAGTTGTCACTAAAATGCACAATCTTGCGTGCATCCACACTCACTGGAGTAAAACATTTTACAACAATCGCAAACAGATTGATTACAAATTGGGGGTTTACTTGTTCTAATCAGTGCTTTATGCACTTATCAATTGGTTCATTCTTCACTTACGGCCATGAACTTGTTTCTGGCCTGTCTGGCGCAAGTTTTAGACGCACCCTAAGGGTTACAGATTTCCACAGACTGAAAGTGGGAAGAGGCAGTGTGACTGGTGGGACATTTTAGGATGACCTTTGATATTTGACCTGATGGCGTAAGAGAAATTAAAATAAGTTTTCATAGAATATTGTATTGCACTATAGTTATATAAGGTACATTTTCTTTTTCAGGTAAGAATGGAATGGTGTATTTATGGAGAGGATCAGCTAGTGAGCAAGGTATTTATATTTTGCCTTTAATGAATTGATAATGAAGTCACCCCACACCTTGATTGGTACTTTTTGTTTTGTGTTTTTTGTTTTTTTTATCTTCCATTTTTAATTGTCTTGTTGCATTAATTCAATGAGTTTCCCAGTCATTCTGAGCTCCATACTTAACATGATAGGTGCCTTTGTTAGTAGAATGTGGTGACAAGGTCCTTGAAGCAGTTATTATGCTCTCCCATGACTTGGTTGGTCCCATGAGTTTTGTGCAGTGATTTTGCTGTTTATATTTAGCAAGAAAACTAGTATTCTTTATTTACGAGGTATTCATGGTACTGCGTGTCATCCATTGGCATGGCTGCTGATTAAATTTGGTTAGAAAAGAATAATTATTCTGGAGAGGGGATTAGTCCTTGGATATTAAGAATAGTTACGACAGGTTTGGCTTACAATGTTCTGATGTTACGACACTTTTCAGTTATATTAATCAGAAATTATTTCCAGTTTATGACACATGTTCCAGGGTTATGATGCTGATCTGGGGGAAAACGTATGGCTCCAAAAAAGCAAAATAATCAGTGTTTGAGGTTTTTAATGAAAAATGGAATCCACATAGATTTTAATACACCCAAACCATTTAAAGTAAGGTTTTGTTAGGGTTTTTGACAATTTTCTGGCTTACGACAATTTTCAGCTAACGACGTGCTTCAAGAATGGAACCCCGTTGTAAGCCAGGACTGCGTATAAATATGATAAATATATGTGTGGGTAGTGGGGGTGTAGGGTAGGATGTAAATAATCTGCATGAAGAATATATTTTATCTATTTTTGTAAATAAATATAAATTTTTTCATTTCACTTATTAACCCTTAAACGCCGACTGGACGTAGTTTACGTCGACATTTTTTGTCTCTCGGGTGCCGACTGGACGTATTTTACGGCGACATACAAAAGTTTTTTTTAAAATTCGCGGAAAAATACTTTTAGGCCTACCAGCCGGAAACTCTTGAATCACGCACCTTGGGGGATGCTGGGAGTTCACGGATCAAGGTGTTGTTTTGTTTACAATCGTTACGCAGGCGCGCAAGCGCGAATTTCTTTCTTGCCGCACTAAAAAGTATCTATGACACATCTCGGAAATTATTTCGTCACTTTGACATAATTTTTTTACCATTTTAAATTAGCCGTTACATGGAGTATTATATATGAAAATGTGCGCATTTTTATGTAAAATACAACAAAATAATACTCATGATTGTAGCTTTTATCAGTTTTGAGATATTTTCATATAAATAACGATAAGTGCCAAAATTTCAACCTTCGGTCAACTTTGACTCTACCGAAATGGTCGAAAAACGCAATTGTAAGCTAAAACTCTTATATTTTAGTAATATTCAATCATTTACCTTAATTTTGAAACTAATTGGAAGTCACTAGCACAATATTTGTTCGATTTATGGTGAATTTATGAAAAAAACTTTTTCCTTACGTCCGCGCGGTAACTCTTCCGAAAAAAATCATACATGCGATTGTGGTAATGTTTGCACCATTTTAAATTAGCCGTTACATAAAGTTTATATATGAAAATGTGCGCAATTTCATGCACAATACAACTAAAAACAACCCATGGTTGTAGCTTTTATCAATTTTGAAATATTTTCATATAAAAAATGATAAGTGACAAATTTTCAACCTTCGGTCAACTTTGACTCTACCGAAATGGTCGAAAAACGCAATTGTAAGCTAAAACGCTTATATTCTAGTATTATTCAAGCATTTACCTTTATTTTGCAACAAATTGGAAGTCTCTAGCACAATATTTCGAATTATGGTGAATTTATAAAAAAATTATATTTTCTTTACGTCCGCGCGGTGACCCTTCCGAAAAAATCATACGTGCGATTGTGGTAATGTTTGCACCATTTTAAATTAGCCGTTACATAAAGTTTTATATATGAAAATGGTGCGCAATTTCATGTATAATACAACAAATATAATGTTGAAGGTTGTAGCTTTTCTCATTTTTGAAATATTTGCATATAAATCACGATAAATAGAAAAAAAACCACGTTCGGTCGAATTTGACTACCGAAATGGTCGAAAAACGCAATTGTAAGATAAAACTTTTACAGTCTAGTAATATTCAGTCATTTATCTTCATCTTGAAACAAATTCGAAGTCTCTAGCACAATATTTAAATTTATGGTGAATTAAAAAAAAAAAAAAACTCCTTCCCTCCTCCGCGCGCGGATTCTCCGCCACAAATCTCCGAAATGCGTAAGTCCCATTCTCGGAATATTGCCTCCGTTTCATATTAGGCATTTCATAAGAGTTTTATATATGAAAATGTGCGCAATTTCATGTAGAATAAAACGAAAAATATTTGAAAGTTGTAGCTTTTCTTATTTCCGAAATAATAGCATATAAAAAAATATATATAAAAAAAATTCGACATTTGGTCAACTTTAACTCGTCAGATATGGTCGAAAACTGCATTTGTGAGCTAATATTCTTACAGAATAGTAATATTCAATCATTTGTCTTCATTTTGAAAGAAATTGGAAGTCTCTAGGACAATATTTGTATTTATGGTGAATTTTTGAAAAAAATATTTGTTTACGTCCGCGCGTTACGAATTCATGCATTATTTTGTGATAATATTTTCTCTGTGTTGCTTTTATCGTTTTACAGTGTGTTATATACCAAAATTATCGCAATTTAGTGTAGAATACAACGAAAAAAAAGTAACTTGTTATCTTTAACCGTTTTGCGCACAGCGCGATTTAAATACAATTATATATGAAATTTCGTTTTTGCGCTATCATATATCGCATTATTTATATATGATAATGATAATTTTTTTCATTTCTGATGGTTGCATACTAAACTTCAGGCAATGACAAAAAAAGGAGCCAAAAATAACTCTTAATCTTAAAAACTAAGCGCGCTGTGATTTTTTGAAAAAAATATTTTTTCCGATTCCGCGCTCACTCTGAAACGTCTCCGGCACACGGGAGACATTTTTTTTTTTTACGGCTTCGGCATTTAAGGGTTAATAAGCTAACCACGTCCATTTAACCCTTAAACGCCTATTGGACATATTTTATGTCAACGAAAATTGTATGTCGTGTGCTTAATTGATGTAAAATACTTCGACGCAAAAAGTTTTTTTAAATATTCGCGGAAAAATAGTTATAGGCTTACTTGGCGAAAAATTTTAAATCATGCACCTTGAGGGATGCTGGGAGTTCACAGATCAAGCTGTTGTTTTGTTTACAAGTGTTACCCAGGAGCGCATGCGTGAATTTCTTCTCGCACTAAAAGCATCAGCGACACATCTCGGAAATTATTTTGTCTCTTTGTTGTAATTTTTGCACTTTTTTATATTAGCCGTTACATAGTTTTATATATGAAAATATGCACAATTTCATGTACAATACAACAAAAAACAACCCATGGTTGTAGCTTTTATCAGTTTTGAGAAATATTTTTATATAAATAACGATAAGTGCCAAAGTTTCAACCTTCGGTCAACTTTGGCTCGACCGAAATGGTCGAAAAACCCAATTGTAATAATCAATCATTTACCTTCATTTTGCAACAAATTGGAAATCTCTAGCACAATATTTTGATTTATGGCAAATTTTTGAAAAAAACCTTTTCCTTACGTCCGCACTGTAACATCCGAAAAAATCAGAAATTCTATCGTCAGATTGTTGTAATTTCATGTAGAATACAACAAAAAATAACCCATGGTTGAAGCTTTTATCAGTTTTGAAATATTTTCATATAAATAACGATAAGTGCCAAAATGTCAACCTTTGGTCAAATTTGATTCGACCAAAGAAGTGGTCGAAAAACGCAATTGTAAGCTAAAACACTTACATTCTAGTAATATTTAAACATTTACCTTCATTTTGCAACAAATTGGAAGTCTCTAGCAGAATATTTTGATTTATGGTGAATTTTTGTAAAAAACTTTTCCCTTACGTCCGCACTGTAACTCTTCCGAAAAAATCAGAAATTCTATCATTAGATTGTCATAATTTCATGTAGAATACAACAAAAAACAACCCATGGTTGTAGCTTTTATCAGTTTTGAAATATTTTCATATAAATAACAAATGCCAACATTTCAACCTTCGGTCAACTTTGACTCTACCGAAATAGTCGAAAAACACATTTGTAAGCTAAAACTCTTATTCTAGTAATATTCAATCATTTACCTTCATTTTGCAACAAATTGGAAGTCTCTAGCACAATATTTCGATTTATGGTGAATTTTAGAAAAGAAAAAAAAAAAAATTCATGTCCGCGGTAATTCTGCCGAAAAAATCAGGAATTCTTTCGTTCGATTGTCGTAATGTTTGCAGTTTTATATTAGCCATTACATAAAGTTTTATATATGAAAATGTGTGCAATTTTATGCAGAATACAACATAAAATAACTCGTGGTTGTAGCTTTTATCAGTTTTGGAATATTTTCATATAAATCACGATAAATAGAAAAAATTCGACCTTTGGTCCACTTTAACTCAATCGAAATGGTCGAAAACTGCAATTGTAAGCTACAACACTTACATTCTAGTAATATTCAATCAATTACCTTCATTTTGCAACAAACGGGAAGTCTCAAGCACAATATTTTGATTTTTGGTTAATTTTTGAAAACCACTTGTTTTTTTATGTCTGCGCGTTACGAATTCATTCATCATATTGTGATAATATTTTCTCTGTGTTGCTTTGATCGTTTTACAATTTGTTATATACCAAAATCGTCGCAATATAGTGTACACTCGGCAAGGAATCTTAAGATACAGTTTTTTTAAATCTTCGGACATATATTGTTCAATAATGCCACACCTGGCAAATTAAAGCAAATAAAACCTGACGTTGGAAAGTGGAGTTCATCATATCAGAGAGAGACACATGAACAAGTAATTCTGACACGTCTCCATATAGGCCATACCCGTCTGACACATGGACACTTAATGAGCAGCCCACACGACTCTGCTCCAGAGTGTTCAGAGTGCAAGGAGTTGGTAACAGTCAGACATGTCTTGTGCAAGTGTCCAAAGTATGACCAGCAGAGACTGTCAACTTTTGGAAATAAGACAATAAAAGAAATTTTGTCAGAATCTTTTACATTTTCGGTAGTTCCGATTTTGGCTTTTCTGAGGAACTGCAAGTTAATTGATAAAATATAAAACATTATTGTTTTTTAGTGAATTTTAAAACATTTCAAAAGTTAAAACAAATTCTGAATTTTAATATACCGTTTTAGTATGTATGTAAGTGAACATGAATAAATGTATTTATTGTGTGTGTGTGTTCTAGTATGAAAGCATTTGCCTTGGCGCAATTTATTTATTTATCCTGAATGACCAACTTGGTCCCAGCTCTGGCCTAAGAGCTAGACCTGGCATTTTATCTAATCCTTCGGGCCAGCCCTAGGAGAGCTGAAAATCAGCTCAGTGGTCTGGTTAAACTACTTTTATAATAATAACAACACACCTGGCAACTCTTAAAAGGGGGTGGAGCTTCAAAATCATAGCGTTTGTTGCTTTCTAGATTTCCATCAACTTTACACCATAAAGATTCTGTTGAGATACTATAATCATTTATATTTGAATATAGAAACAGGCTCTATATTATTCGTTAATTGGTTTGGTAACGTCAGTTCAGGTAGAATATCGATCATCCTTTTTTAAAACCTACTGTGAAACCTTATAAGTAATGTTTGACACTAAACTGACGTAAAATTCATACGTAATTAAAGACTATCTTAAACAATGAGAGAAAGGGTTTTAAAATTTGGGCAGTACTTGTGGAAATCGTGAGGAACAATACGGAAAGAATGGAATATAATGACGATAGAGAGAGAGAGCGCGCAAGCATAGGTCTATTGATAGAGCACGCGATAGAGATACTTAATCCATTATATTTACTTTGAGAGATTAAGTAAAAATATTTTTCAAATGTTTCAAAAGTGGAGAGAGAGAGAGAGAGCGCGCAAGCATAGGCCTATCTATAGCGATACTCAATTCATTATATTTACTTTGAGAGATTGAGTGATAATATTTTTTCAAATGTGTTTTAAAAGTGGGGAAGAGAGAGAGAGAGAGAGCAAATCTCTTCATGTGAAAGCTTAGGCCTATTTATAACTACTTAATTTCATTATATTTTCTTTGGGAGATTGAATGGTAATATATATAGTTTTAAAGTATGTTTTAGAAGGAGAGAGAGAGAGAGAGAGAGAGAGAGAGAGAGAGAGAATTATAGTACTGGTGAAGGACTTGTGACGGGGGTAAAGCAGAAGAAAATATAATGAATTAAGTGTCTCTATCGATAGGCCTATGCTTGCGCGATATATGGCTGCCAAGATCGTGCTGCACTATGCTAGATAAAATTTGAAGGATCACAATATTCAAGTTAATTCTGTAAGAAATTCATACCCCAATCTTGATTACATTCGACAGTTGCCGTAGCATTCAAAGATTGTAAAAAGACGTGGAAAATTTTAGACACGGTGCGGTCATTCTTGTTCTCGGGTTTCATCCACAAATCATTCACAAAAAAAACTGTGTTAAGTAAAAATATTTATTACCACAAATAACTCTTGGTATTGCACAGGCAATTAAAGTTTTATATTGTGCCAGATCTTTCAGCCTCGCGGCAAAGAAATGCAGTCGTGTAGGGCTGTAGGCTACTACGAACTGCTTCGTAATGGGAGCATATAGCCAGAAAATCTTTGAGCTGACATGCTACTTTAACCTTGATTAAGATTTATGTTTAAAGACAGTAGCTTTGTAAACAGCAACTAGTATTTGATCCATGTCAACGTTCAAGTAATCAAAGTGTGAAGTCCGTTACGTTAGTCAGTATCCAGTGACTTGCGCTTTCATGCTCGAAGTTCTAGGGCTCCTCACATCATAGAAAACGCTCTTGCGGATGCAACTAGATTTGTTCAACCTACCTTAGCCGTCGCAACATTGAGTGCAATGACGTCAGCTAACTTTAATCGCTTTGGAATACAAACATAAGTTTGTAGAAACTAAAATAATTACATTCACCACTTACGATGATGCAATATATCCCCGTTCATGAAGCAAGACGAGTAAATATTGTCGTTATGATACATAGTATTAAAATCAGAAATTCACATTCTATCTACCAGATCTCTATGAACCGATCCATCTGAAAAATTCCAATTACTTTGGACATATATCGTGTTTTTAAGTATCTGAACGGTTTTGTTTTGCAGTTTTAATTTATATGATATAATTTGCAGTATATTTTCATATTCTAGAGTAAATTTAGCGATATGTCTTTTCAGTAAAAACAAATGGGAAATTGGATGAACGAAAGCTAATGAAAACTGTATCCTCAGTTTTCTTGTCGAGTGTACAATACAACGAAAAAATGATTAACTCATTAGCTTTAATTGTTTTGCTCACGGTGCGATTTGTATACAATTACATATGAAAAAAAATTTCCGCGTTGTCATATGTTCCAATATTTATATATGATGATAATTTTTTCTTTTCTAATGGTTTCATACTAAACTTCAAGCAATGACAAAAAAAAGGAGCCAAAAATGAACATTTAATCTTGAAAACTAAGCATGCTGTGATTTTTTGAAAAAAATTTTTTTCCGCTTCGGTGCTCACTCCCAAACGCAGCCGGCATACGGGAGACACTTTCGGAAATACCGGCTCAGGGTTTAAGGGTTAACAAGATAACTAAAAAAAATGCACGATTCTTTGTGTATTGTAGATGAAGAGCAATTAGCTGACGAAATACAACTGGCGACTAATTCTTTTTTTACATTCGGGAAATGTACGTTGTGCTGCTTATAGCCTAGAACAGCCATAAATGTAGAAACAACATAACAGTAATAAAAGATTCTCAGATAAGTAAAACAGCAATTATATTTTCTGTGGAAAGACATGCTACTTTGTTGACTTCATTATTAGGAAATCCAAAGAATATGGCAGGCTTTGCCTACTCCCTAAACTTAGCACAATAATAAAACATTTGTATTTATTGTCTGTTGTCGGGAAATCCAAAGCTTTGACTTAGCCTAGAGCCAAACTCTTGCAATTTAGTCCAGTAATTAAAGTGAAAAAATATGGTCAGGTCAGAAACAATAGCTTTATTTTATTTTTCACCTGGATTCGACAGGAAATTAGGTCTACTATTCAGGATAGAAAATTTACCTCATCTGCTCACTTGGGTCTGAGGATCATTAGATTAATTGAAAGCTGTGTCAGCTGCAAGCAGGGGAAGGTTTTCCCTTTCATCAGTTATTACTATTAGAATCTACATACATAAGTACATACAAATCTTTTCGCAAATTGCAGAACCAAACGGCATTAACACACAAATGTGATGGCGTGGAGAGTTTCTTCTGATCCGCTTCCTTTTTCTCACCTAGGTTCTAATCCTTGGTATGGTTGGACGATTATATCCTTCCGTTCTCAAAAAATGGATTCAAAGGTCTTCGAAGAAAATGTATCTTTAAATTACCAGGGAATCAGAAAGTTAAGTTTTTCTTTTTTTCTTTCTTTCTTTTTGCTGATGTATTTATGCTAAGATGGTGAATATGACCGATAGGTTTATATTGAGCATATATATATATATATATATATATATATATATATATATATATATATATATATATATATATTATATATATATATATATATATATATATATATATATATACATATATATATATATATATATATATATATATATATATATATATATAATACATACATATACATACATACATACATACATACATACATACTACATACATACTACATACATACATACATACACGCACACACACACATATATATATACACATATATGTGTGTGTGTGTAGTACGTGTGTGGATATGTATTTAACTATAATAGCCACGTCCAGCGTATCCAAAGCGGTTAGCACCGAAACGCTCCAATAAGTTCCAGTTTACAGAACATTGGTCTGTTAGTTTTATTTGTTAGTAACTGTTATCCAGGGTGAAGTGCTGAATTTAGTGTGTAGTCATTTACAAAGTCTTGCTATAATCTATTTGGGTCGTTGGGCTTATCTTGAAGATTTCTCCAAACTGTTTGCGTTATCATGTTGGGGCGAATTCGATCAGAACTCCGTTCTCGATCATGAATGCCCCGGCCTTTGTTTGTGTGGACGCCGGCATCAGGCGCCAATTTGGGCCTCGAAATCGTTCTTTTGCTTTATTAATGGAAACAATTACGTCGACAGCGTCGGGAACGTAAACAACTATGCTGGTGTGGATGAGGTTCAAATGGCCTGGTGATTTAGAAATGTCTCCCCCACCCCCAAAGAAAGGATCGAGATAAGCTCGGGCTCCGAAGTAGATTTTCTGTCATTTGCGAAGTGACTTAGAGATATGCGACCATTTATTGGGGACGACCCGTGATCACATTTTTTTTCTCTTGATGTTCATTATGTGCGATGTAAACTGTGGTTCGACTTCATCGTGCAGTATTTGTAAGCGTTGTGGCTTAATGGGCGGAACAACTTATGTTTGTTTTTCATGTTTCCATAACTTAACTTATCCTTATTTTTCATGTTACCATAATGAGATCATCTCCTTCCTGCTTTGATATATATGTGTATATATATATATATATATATATATATATATATATATATATATATATAATATATATATATATATATATATATATATATATATATATATATATATATATATATATATATATATATATATATATATATATATATATATATATATATATATATATATATTATATATATATATATATATATATATATATATACATATATACATACACACATTATATGCGGTTGTTAAGTAAACAGCTTTTGGACAGGGAATGTTCCATAGGACGTTAACCATTCTGTTCTCAAAAAATCTTTTGGGGTGATGTTGCTATATATATTACACTTTGCTTAGATTCTAAGCCGTTTCTAAACTGATCGCGTCCAGTGGTGTAGAGATGTAAAGAGAGGGATGGAACCAGGCTTGGTTTGACAGGGAGACATGTGGAAGGATCACAAATGTTTTTAGCATGTGGACTGCGTAGCTGAAACTTTGAGGAGCAGGAGAGAAGGTAGAGATGAAGCCTGTTTTGTCCAAAGGGTTGGCTTGACGGCAGAAGGGCGAGTGAAAGAATCTACGAGCTTATGAACTGTTTGGGTGCTTCCATACTGCATTAAGTCATGTTATAAACATTTCGGTAACATCCCACAGACGTCACAAACAGTTTGAGTATGAGTTAACGACTAATATTGGTAGTCGTAACCAGTGCTTCATATGATTATCCGGCATTGGCCAAAGATATTTCGTTCTTCACTTATGGATGTTAACTTATTTTCAACCTGTTTGTGAAAAGTATTAGGTGAATGCCGCCGTGTGTTTTTGACACTGGTTACTGTAGTGTGGTTGTGCCCTTGACTTATTCGTTTCAGAAAGGAGAAACAGTGATTGCGATAGGTGATCTGAATGCAAAAGTGGGTGTGAGTATAGGTGTGTTTTGAGGGCGTCGAGTTTCAGGTATGTGTTAAGAAAAGTTTGAAAAGTTGTGGCTACCCTAATTGTCGCAAGCAAGTAAGCAAAAGGCTTGTTTTTATTGTGAAAGAGGCTTTTGGTAGTTATGTCATAACTGCATTAAAAAGTCAATCTTTCATGTTTTTTTTATTTCAGTGTTGAATGCTAGTTTACTGCCTCAGTTTTAGTAATTGCTGTTAAGATGGAAAATTAATACTTGTGACAAATAAAACAAGTAAGATAGATTAAGTAGATAGGGTCTACGAAGGAATTAAAGGTTTTATGTAAATAGACTTAAGCTGCAAAACACGGTGTGAGTTGTATGATACGAGAATAACTCCACTTCCGACAGTTCTTCCTAATGTATTCCATTTATGTAATATAATAAATATTTTCGCAGACTTCCACCTGTAACCTATGTATCCTTCCTATGTGTTTTACAAGTGCGAACAAAAATTAAACACGGTTATAAGCGCAAGTGACTTTAAATAAGTTTTGAATGCCCCTCTCTAAGCAGCTCTAATAACTTTCATGTACTTGTTCATGGACCTTAAGTAGGATGATGATATCGCTACACTTATTCTTCTTCTTTTTTTTTCTATTGAGTGTCAAGGAGGTAAGATGTACGAACTTAGGGCAGACATGTGCAGGGGCGGGAAGCATTGCTCAAAACAATCATATATGTGTGTACGCAATACACAGAAGGGCTTGGTACCTGGTATTTAATTCTGCATCTTTTTAGTGGTTTTCTATTTATATATTTGTCACGTGTAGTTTTGTGAATCATTAGCAAATATGTAAACACACACACACACACACACACATATATATTTATATATATATATATATATATAATATATATATATATAATATATATATTTAAATTTCTGGCTCCTATCAATAAAATATGTAGCTAAGTTCGGAATTTAACATCAAGATTCAGTAGTCGTATTGATATGAGGCTATAAAACACAAGTCAATCATAAGGGTCACAAAAGCTCTGGGTAGGGTCAAAAGCTGTCCCTTTTACAGGCAGACGACGACAAGGTCGGAAATAACACAAAAATTTAAAAGAGGTAAGATACCAGGGAAGGTTTCAGGTCTTTCATACAAAGGAAAGCAGCTTCAACCCTTAATATGAAGAACGAGTGAAACAGCTGTAATACTGACCTGCACAGCATCATAAGAAAGGCAGTTGCCAGGATCAAGGGTCGCGCATGAAAATAGCTGTGGTAATTAGAGGAGTCTTTACATTGGGAATTCATATGTACGGGTCAGAGGTCATGACCAGGGATGGTTGTGCGCACGAGAGAATACTTTGTGGGCAAATCGTAGGTATCTCATAATGTAACAGCGAGCTCGGACTTCGTGCGAGAGAAATGCTGTTGCAAGTATGAAATGTGAGACGTGAAACCCAGCTGAGATGACTCGCCTCAGAAAAACCGTTGCATCGCTTGAAACTGATGCTAACTGAAGCAGGTGGGACTGGCAACTTTTCAGTTACACTCACACACACATACATATATATATACGTATTTGTGTGTGTGTGTATTATTCACACATTTGCAATTGTCAGTAGCTGATATAACCCCACTGCAATGGCAGTCATCCAAATGCAGAGAATTGTTTATTGCATTAAGAGAGCCTATGCTTCATGCTACGTTTGTCAACATCATCCTACTGAAAACATCAGCAGGATCAAATGTCCTACATTAAAAGAATTAACATTAAAAGGCGACCTTTCATGAAGCAAGTAACTCAGACTCTCGGAGGTCTTAGTAAAGATAAGATCCACAATCATAAGGAAAATGGGCTGCTGAGTGGCTTAGAAGATTCAGAAAAATTTAAAGTAATGGAGAAAAACTAGCTCTAAGCAGATGCCATACATGTTTAAATATCTGCAAGAGACCCGTGTTAAGGGAGACGGGTTTTATAATGAGAGTGTTTAAGGGAGACGGTTTAATAATGCTATTACTGAAGAAGACGGTTTTATTAATGAGGGTGTTTAAGAAAGAGTTTTGGTAACGACAGTGCTGAAGAATGAGGATTTTAATGAGGAGGGATTAACAAAGACAGTTTTGATTATGAATGTATTGAAGAAAGTCGGTTTTGATAATGAGACTATTTAAGATCTACAGTTTTTATAACGAGATCGTTCAAGAAAGACGGTTTTGATAACAAAAGTGTTGAAAAAAGACGGTTTTGATAACGAAAGAGTTGAAGAAAGACGGTTTTGATAACGAAAGTGTTGAAGAAGGACGGTATTGATAATGAAAGTGTTGAAGAAAGACGGTTTTGATAACGAAAGTGTTGAAGAAAGACGGTTTTGATAACGAAAGTGTTGAAGAAAGACGGTTTTGATTATGAAAGTGTTGAAGAAAGACGGTTTTGATAATGAAAGTGTTGAAGAAAGACGGTTTTGATAATGAAAGTGTTGAAGAAAGACGGTTTTGATAATGAAAGTGTTGAAGAAAGACGGTATTGATAATGAAAGAGTTGAAGAAAGACGGTTTTGATAATGAAAGTGTTGAAAAAAGACTGTTTTGATAATGAAAGTGTTGAAGAAAGACGGTTTTGATAATGAAAGTGTTGAAGAAGACGGTTTTGACTATAAGAAAGTGTTGAAGAAAGACTGTTTTGATAATGAAAGTGTTGAAGAAAGACGGTTTTGATAACGAAAGTGTTGAAGAAAGACGGTTTTGATAACGAAAGTGTTGAAGAAAGACTGTTTTGATAACGAAAGTGTTGAAAAAAGACGGTTTTGATAATGAAAGTGTTGAAGAAAGACGGGTTTGATAAAGAAAGTGTTGAAAAAAGACGGTTTTGATAATGAAAGTCTTGAAGAAAGACGGTTTTGATAATGAAAGTGTTGAAAAAAAGACGGTTTTGATAATGAAAGTCTTGAAGAAAGACTGTTTTGATAATGAAAGTGTTGAAGAAAGACGGTATTGATACTGAAAGTGTTGAAGAAAGACGGTTTTGATAATGAAAGTGTTGAAGAAAGACGGTTTTGATAATGAAAGTGTTGAAGAAAGACGTATTGATAATGAGAGTGAAGAAAGACGGTTTTGATAATGAAAGTGTTGAAGAAGAGACGGTTTTGATAACGAAAGTGTTGAAGAAAGACGGTTTTTGATAATGAAAGTGTTGAAGAAAGACGGTTGATAACGAAAGTGTTGAAGAAAGACAGTTTTGATAATGAAAGTGTTGAAGAAAGACGGTTTTGATAACGTAATTGTTGAAGAAAGACGGTTTTGATAATGAAAGTGTTGAAGAAAGACGGTTTTGATAACGAAAGTGTTGAAGAAAGACGGTTTTGATAACGAAAGTGTTGAAGAAAGACGGTTTTGATAATGAAAGTGTTGAAGAAAGACGGTTTTGATAATGAAAGTGTTGAAGAAAGACGGTTTTGATAATGAAAGTGTTGAAGAAAGACGGTTTTGATAACGAAAGTGTTGAAGAAAGACAGTTTTGATAACGAAAGTGTTGAAGAAAGACAGTTTTGATAACAAAAGTGTTGAAGAAAGACGGTTTTGATAACGAAAGTGTTGAAGAAAGACGGTTTTGATAACGAAAGTGTTGAAGAAAGACGGTTTTGATAACGAAAGTGTTGAAGAAAGACGGTTTTGATAACGAAAGTGTTGAAGAAAAGACGGGTTTGATAACGTAATTGTTGAAGAAAGACGGTTTTGATAACGAGTGTTGAAGAACGACGGTTTGATAACGAAAGTGTTGAAGAAAGACGGTTTTGATAACGAAAGTGTTGAAGAAAGACGGTTTGATAAGAAAGTGTTGAAGAAAGACGGTTTTGATACGAAAGTGTTGAAGAAAGAGAAAGACGGTTTTGATAACGAAAGTGTTGAAGAAAGACGGTTTTGATAACGAAAGTGTTGAAGAAAGACGGTTTTGATAACGAAAGTGTTGAAGAAAGACGGTTTTGATAACGAAAGTGTTGAAGAAAGACGGTTTTGATACCGAAAGTGTTGAAGAAAGACGGTTTTGATAACGTAATTGTTGAAGAAAGACAGTTTTGATAACGAAAGTGATGAAGAAAGACGGTTTTGATAACGTAATTGTTGAAGAAAGACGGTTTTGATAACATAATTGTTGAAGAGAGGAACGGTTTTGATAACGAAAGTGTTTGAAGAAAGACGGTTTTGATAACGAAAGTGTTGAAGAAAGATGGTTTTTGATAATGAAAGTTGTTGAAGAAAGACGGTTTTGATAATGAAGTGTTGAAAAAGACGGTTTTTGTTTTTGATAATGAAAGTGTTTGAAAGAAACGAAGTTTTTGGTTTTGATAATGAAAGTGTTGAAAAAAAGACGGTTTTGATAACGAAAGTGTTGAAGAAAAGACGGTTTTGATAACGAAAGGTTGTTTGAAGAAAGACGGTTTTGATAACGAAAAGTGTTGAAGAAAGAGACGGTTTTTAAGATAACGAAAGGTGTTGAGAAAGATGGTTTTGATAACGAAAGTGCTTGAAGAAAGAACGGTTTTGTTTTGATAACAAAAGTGTTGAAGAAAGATGGTTTTGATAACGAAAGTGTTGAAGAAAGACGGTTTTGATAATGAAAGTATTGAAAAAAGACTGTTTTGATAATGAAAATGTTGAAGAAAGACGTTTTGATAACGAAAGTGTTGAAGAAGACGGTTTTGATAACGAAAGTGTTGAAGAAAGACGTTTTGATAACGAAAGTGTTGAAGAAAGAGACGGTTTTGATAATGAAGAGTGTTGAGAAGACGGTTTTGATAACGAAAGTGTTGAAGAAATAGACGGTATTGATAACGAAAGTGTTGAAAAAAAGACGGTTTTCATAACAAAAGTGTTGAAGAAAGACGTTTTGATAACGCAAAGTGTTTGAAGAAGACGGTTTTTGATAACGAAAGTGTTGAAGAAATGATGGTTTTGATATGAAAGTGTTGAAGAAAGACGGTTTTGATAACGAAAGTGTTGAAGAAAGACGGTTTTGATAATGAAAGTGTTGAATAAATGACGGTTTTGTATAATGCAAAGTGTTGAAGAAAGACAGTTTTGATAATGAAAGTGTTGAGAAAGACAGTTTTGTTTTGATAATGAATGTTGAAGAAAGACGGTTTTTGATAATGAAAGTGTTGAAGAAAGACGGTTTTGATAATGAAAGTGTGAAAGAAAGACAGTTTTGATAATGAAGTGTTGAAGAAAGAGTTTTGATAATGAAAGAGTTGAAGAAAGACGTTTTGATAAAGAAGTGTTGAAGAAAGACGGTTTTGATAATAAAGTGTTGAAGACAGTTTACGGTTTTGATAACGAAAGTGTTTGAAGAAGACTGGTTTGATAATGTTAAGTTGTTGAGAAAGGACAAAGTTTTGATAATGAAAGTGTTGAAGAAAGACGTTTTGATAACGTTTTTTAAATTGTGTTGAAGAAATACGGTTTGATAATGAAAGTGTTGAAGAAAGAAGGTTTTGATAATGAAGTGTTGAAGAAAGACAGTTTTTGATAATGAAAGAAGTTTTGAAGAAAGACGGTTTTGATAATGAAAGAGTTCGAAGAAAGACGGTTTTGATAATGAAAGTGTTGAAGAAAGACGGTTTTGATAACGAAAGTGTTGAAGAGACGGTTTTGATAATGAAAGTGTTGAAGAAGACAGTTTTGATAATGAAAGGGTGTTGAAGAAAGACGTTTTTGATAACGTAATTGTTGAAGGAAGACGTTTTTGATAACGAAAGTGTTGAAGAAAGATAAAACGGTTT